>NC_084748.1:49174734-49192234 GCF_033978785.1 Entelurus aequoreus | reverse complement strand
ACAACCCCTTTGGGGGGCAGCAGGTGAGTGAGGATGAGGAGCCAGCACAATATTAGTGTGAGGATGAAGACCTAATGTGGTGGTGTCTTCCAGCAGGGAGGACAAACCCAGACTCTCACCCTCCAACCAGCACCACCTTCCCAAGGGCAGCAGGACGGGCACAGCCAGACAGCTGTAGTCGCACAGAGCAGCCAGCAGGGGCAGCAGCAGCAACAACAGCAGTTCTTACAGGTAACACTAGAGGGCGACAAATGATTCTTACAGGTAACACTAGAGGGCGACAAATGATTCTTACAGGTAACACTAGAGGGCGACAAATGATTCTTACAGGTAACACTAGAGGGCGACAAATGATTCTTACAGGTAACACTAGAGGGCGACAAATGATTCTTACAGGTAACACTAGAGGGCGACAAATGATACTTACAGGTAACACTAGAGGGCGACAAATGATTCTTACAGGTAACATTAGAGGGCGACAAATGATACTTACAGGTAACACTAGAGGGCGACAAATGATTCTTACAGGTAACACTAGAGGGCGACAAATGATACTTACAGGTAACATTAGAGGGCGACAAATGATTCTTACAGGTAACACTAGAGGGCGACAAATGATACTTACAGGTAACACTAGAGGGCGACAAATGATACTTACAGGTAACATTAGAGGGCGACAAATGATTCTTACAGGTAACACTAGAGGGCGACAAATGATACTTACAGGTAACACTAGAGGGCGACAAATGATACTTACAGGTAACATTAGAGGGCGACAAATGATTGTTACAGGTAACACTAGAGGGCGACAAATGATTCTTACAGGTAACACTAGAGGGCGACTAGATTTGTTCAACCAAATATTGTGTTTTTTTCCATATACAAAAACCTATCTGGACTCGATAAGGAATCGGTCTGATAAGAGGATTCGATAATGGGCTCGACCTGGATAATTTCTTATCAAACATCATCCCTATTTATATATACATTTATTTTCACCTTGAGGAGTCTCTTCAAGTTTACAAATGTTCAAAATAAATTATATAATTTTTATTATTCATTGGTTTTTGTTCCACGCTTAAATCTCTAGATCAGTGCCAGGTTTATCTGTCGATAGAACTTTTTTTTATGTTTATGACATTTTTGTCAAAACTAATATGCAATATTTCCCCGCAAAAAATGTCAAAGTGTGATATTTAATTATATTATAAGTGATTGCAGCATTAAGTAGATCAATGTTTCATAATCAACATTGATTTTAATTCATTATTATTTTTTGGAGCAATGACAGTTTAAAAAATAATAATTTTAGGTATCCAAAAGTGCCCTACTCAGAAAACTGTTAAAAAAAATTAAAAAATAATATATATATATATATACACACACACATATATATATATATATACACATGTATGTATATATATATATGTATGTGTGTATATATATATATATATATATATATATATATATATATATATATATATATATATATATATATATATATATATATATATATATATATATATATATATATATATATATATATATATATATATGTTGTTTTTTTTTTACTTTTTAAACACTTAAATCTCTAGATAAACTTCAGATCTATCCTGAAATTATCTAAGTTTTTATTATTTTTTGTTTGTTTTATGCCCTTTCAGTCAAAAAACTTTGTTTTTTTGCCACAGTCATAAAACTGTTAAAAAATATCTATTTTTTTTAACTTTTTAAAATCTCTAGATAAACTTCTGGGACCGCACTTATCAAGCTTCTTAGAATGACTCCTAAGAAGTCTGCTAAGAGTTGACTTAAGAGTAAATAAATTCTTGGCTGAAAGCTGCACTTAAAAGTTAGTTATCAAGCGTCTTACTCACACTTTCAGCGAAGTGTAGGACTGAATCTTAAGTGTCACACTCAGAGCTGAATTACGACATTACTATGTGCCGTAAACGCAATTTTAGGTGACGTCATTTCTGTGTCCATAGAAATGACCAATCACGGAAGGGAATCCCTTGTCTAAGAATAAAGAAATATCTTGGAAATATTTAAGTGGACAATGGGAGTGTATATTTTGACAATAAACTGCAAAATAATACAAAACAAACTAGTCCCCGCCGGCACTCACGCTACAGCTCCCTCTCTTCTCTCGCCCACACACTCACTGACGTCACTCACCTCACGGCCACACACATACGCTACTGTCATAACATTTTCTTTCCAATTCATTAATTAGGCAACTAATTTGAAACTGGTGTGGGGGGCTCTATATATACTAGCCCACTGCAGACACATGCAGAAATCAACAAGGAATCGAAAAGTATTAAATCTGTGACAAAAATAATATCCGCTCTGTCTAAACGATACCGTTTGATCAGCTGCTCGTCATCAAAAAAAACAAAACATTGTTCCGTTCCCTGAACGTTGGCGCACGTCTCTCTCGCCTCAGTGCCATCCCCTGCTGGCAACTCCTAACCACTTAAGACACCTCTGAAGGTCTCTTAAATATCGTGGAGAGTAGGAGGGATTCTTAGACTTAAGAACGTTGATAAAAAGCTTTTATTCTTAAGTTTGAGAGTAGGACTACATTTCGCAAATTCTCAGGACTTAAGTGTAAAATGGCACTCTAAGAAGCTTGATAAGTACGGCCCCAGATCTAGCCCAAAATTATAAGTTTTTATTATATTTTGTTTTTTGTTTTATGCCCTTACATACATAAAACATATTACATTTTGTTATGAAGGTGTCTGTTACTACATTATATACATACTTGCAGTGTGTATATTGTACATATTGTTATGAAGGTGTCTGTTACTACATGATATATATACTTGCAGTGTGTATATTGTACATATTACATATTGTTATGAAGGTGTCTGTTACTACATGATATATATACTTGCAGTGTGTATATTGTACATATTGTTATGAAGGTGTCTGTTACTACATTATATATATACTTGCAGTGTGTATATTGTACATATTACATATTGTTATGAAGGTGTCTGTTACTACATGATATATATACTTGCAGTGTGTATATTGTTATGAAGGTGTCTGTTACTACATGATATATCTGTGTGTGTGTTTTCCCTCCCAGGGCACCCGTCTTCTCCATGGCAACCAGTCCACCCAGCTGATCCTGCAGGCAGCGTTCCCACTCCAGCAGCAAAGCACCTTCACCCCGGCGACACACCCACACCCGCAACCACAACCACAGCAGCAGCAGCAGCAACAACAACAACAACAAACGAGGCAGCAACACCAACCGCCGCAGCAGTCGTCTCACCACCAGCGGCACCAGCAGCAGCTCAAACCTCAGCCTCAGAAGGTGCAGAAAGCGCCATCGTCACACAGGACTGACAGCGCCAGCAGCCAGCCGCAGTGAAGACACGCTCAACAATTCAGGAAGGCGAGACGGCGCCATAGACGTTCACCTGGCAACCCCCCCCACTCGGCCCCTCCTCCCCCCGGGAGGGAGGGGCCTGGTGACCTTGTACAAAAGTCCTGTATGATATGACCTCGTGTACATACCCAACATAGCCTCCGGGAAACAGAAATGTAGTATTTTATATGATTGCATGGAAACAATAACTGTGTACGCTTTTATGGAAACCTTTTTACTTGCTTCTAAGCCCCGCCCCTAGCCCCGCCCCCAAGTTGAAAATGCCCCCGGGGGATAAAATGTGAGGTGTTTTTCTCGTTGTTGTTTCCCCAAGTGCTTAAAAGCACTCTTTGACGCTAAACTTCCTGATTCCAGTCCAACTGAGATGTTCCAAGTGCCAATTTGAGGATTTCTTCTTTCAAATTTGCTCTTTTCCTAACACGCTCATGCACGTGTGTGTGTGTACGCTCATGCACGTGTGTGTGTGTGTGTGTGCGTGTGTGTGTGTGTACAGTATATAGAAGGGATTATTCTTTTTAACAGTCAGAGAGAAACCTATACGTCAAAACATATATCCTCATGCAACTTTAGCACTTGATGTGGTTGTGCACAATAAGTCACTGTCCAAATGTGTGTGTGTGTGTGTGTGTGTGTGTGTGTGTGTGTGTGTGAGATCCACTTAGTAAGGGTTGTGGGTGGCTAGACGGTACTTGCACTCTCAGGAACGTGGAATGAAAGTTGTTATTTTTTGCCTCAGTCCGGCAGCAGACCATGAAGGGTTAACTAAGGCCACGCCGCAAAAAGACGTTAACGGGGGGTGTCCAAAGACTTTAGCATAGAAGATTATTGTGCTAATTTTGCGGGCAAATATTTTGTTACTTGACGAATGCTACCTGTTAGCACGCCAGCTTTTTTAAAGCTAGTTTCACAAGTCCGATTTTGGTACGTGACGTATGCTGACGTCACCGCGCTAGCTTTGTTTTAAGGCTAATTTAGCAAGTGTCATATATGTTGGTATATCATTGGAGTTGACTGTTAGCATGCTAACTGTTTTAGCTCATTTTGCCTACCATGCTAGCATTTTTAACACTTTTTTTTCGGTACTTGACGAAGGCTAACATTATCATGCTATCTTTGTTTTAAGGCTATTTTAAAGTTAAAGTACCAATGATTGTCACACACACACAAGGTGTGGCGGGATTATTAGCAAGTGTCATATATGTTGGTATGTCATTAAAGCTAACTGTTAGCATGCTAACTATTTTAGCTCATTTTGCCTACCATGCTAGCATTTTAAACTCATTTTTTTGGTACTTGATGTATGCCCACGTCACCACGCTAGCTTTGTTTTAAGGCTAATTTAGCAGGTGTATACTTCAGTGTCTAATATTTTGTTTATTTTGTTAAAGCTAACTGTTAGCATGCTAACTATTTTAGCTAATTTTGCCTACCATGCTAGCATTTTTAACACTTTTTTGGGTACTTGACGAATGCTACAGTTCGTATATCAGCATGCTAGCTTATATGAGGCTAATTTAGCAGTTGTATGCCTCAGTGTCATATTTTGGTGTCTCATTAAAGCTAACTGTTAGCATGCTACCTATTTTAGCTTTTTTTTGTTACTTGAGTCTATGTTGCTAGCGTGCTAACTTAGCATTCCACATGACAAAATCTATATGTCGTACTGATTTTGAGGGTAAACACTACCAAAATAGCCCTCACATCCTTTGATTGGTCAGTCTGTGGTAATGTTTGGGCACCTCGGTCTGGGAAAATATGCAAAAGTCTCTAGTGGTGAAATTTTTTTTGGGAAAAAGGCCAAAGTGAAACTTTTGTGGCGTCAGCAGTTAACCCTTCTGGTCCTGGTCGGACCTCAGAAATGTTCATGCAGTTTAACTTCAGACGTCTGTCAGTTCTCACACAGCAGTCGAAAGCCGGACCAAGTCCACCTTTCCTCACCACACCTGTAAGCCATACCCAAACGCAAACGCCTCGGTTCCTAGCGAGTGTTCAGGAGTGATTGTTGTGGAATGTGTGTGTGTGTGTTCTTGTATTCCTAGCCTTCTTGAGACACGAAGAAGGAAAAGTATCTTCCATATGAGGAGGTGTGAACAAGTGACGACATAAATCAATAACATTGCATCTAATAGACAATGTCTCATTAGTGGTGACATCTATCAACATGAGGGTGCTCCCAAAAAGGAGGGATTGTTCACATTGACTGTGTGTCGCTTTTAAAAGTGCTCCCCCCTCTGGTCAACATATGAAATAACAAGTGTGTGTAAAAATTTGAAGCGCTCCCCCTCTGGTCAACATATGAAATAACAAGTGTGTGTAAAAAATTTTAAGTGCTCCCCCTCTGGCCAACATATGAAATTACAAGTGTGTAAAAAATTTGAAGCGCTCCCCCTCTGGTCAACATATGAAATAACAAGTGTGTGTAAAAATTTGAAGTGCTCCCCCTCTGGCCAAAGTTAATTAATATATATATATATATATATATATGTATATAGAGACATACTGTAATAACTTGAAGTAAATAATGAAGATTAAAAACCAATTACAAACAAAAAATTCAACAACAAAAATACTAATTGACTAAAAATTTACTAAAAGGGTCCGTCAATCGTCATTTGATTTCGAATCCTCAAATCAAAAAACTAATTTTGGGCCATTTTTTCTATTTTTTATTTCTGGAACAAAAGAACTGTTTAATGAGACTTTTTATTACAAAAAAGACAAAAGGACTCCTGCTGAACAAAGGTGTTAGCGCTATGCTAAAAACATGCTAAAGGCGAAGGAAAAGTTGAAATACTGCCGCCGGTTCAATTTGTCATCACACAGATGAACATGCATTTTTGCATTTTGGATAAACATGAATTGGATTTTTGTGTTACCTGGGAAAATACAAATCCACAAAAGGAAAACTGCACAAAATCCAATTTTAAGGCAACATTTAAATGAAAATCAACTCTTCTTTGTTTGTGTTCAAAATCGAAAAAGAGTTGATTTTCATTAAAATATTGCCATAAAATTTTATTTTGTGCTGTTTTCCTTTTATGGATTCATCCAGATAAACACAAAAATCCCATTGGTGTTTACCCAAAATGCAAAAGTGTGTGTTTATCTGTGTGATGACTAATTGAACCGGAAGCTGAATTTTAACTTTTTCTTTGCCTTTCGCATGTTTTTAGCACAAGTGTCATTAATAGTCGTCCAACTTTTGTCTCAGAACTGAAAATAGAAAAAATGGCCCGGAATTAAGTTTTTTGATTTGCGTTTCAGAATAAAAAATAGAATGACCTTTATTTGCATGGTATGTCTATATTGTTCATGTTGTAAATACACTTCTTTTATAAGGCTGGTCCTAAAGTGGGAGGCTTTTTTTCTCAGGTCTCAAGAAGGTAACAAATACAAGAATGTGTGTGTGTGTGAATATCGTGTCTCTTGGGGTCGGTATCGGTATCGGTCCGCCCCGGCGATAGCCAATCAGTTCTTGCGTTGCAGTATGAAGACAATTGTGATATTCAAGAAACTTTCCCGCCAGTTGGGCTCAGTGTTCTGGAAGCTCCAGTGTGGGACTGTCCACTTGAGTGTGTGTGTGTGTGTGTGTGTGTGTGTGTGTGTGTGTGTGTGTGTGTGTGTGTGTGTGTGAGAGTGTGTGTGTGATTTTCATAAGGAAATATAAGACTGGATGTAATGCAGCACCTTGGCCCCGCCCACCCACTAAAGCCCCGCCCACCCAGCGCCTCAAATGACTGGTCTCTCCAAAATAAAAGCTTGTCAGCAAGCATAGATCATCTATTGTGTGCCCGAGGCGTCACTCTGACGCTCTGTTCCTTTGCTTAGTGTGTCACTGAGAAGCCAGCCCAAAGAATGTAAAGGTGTGATTTTTATTTTGTTGTTTTTTTTTTTTTTTTAAAAAGACAAGTGGATGTTGTTGATTATGTGAAGGAAGGAAAAACAAGGGTGTGCAAAAAAAAAAAAAAAAAAAAACCTAGAATATAATAATTTTATGAATAGGTTTTAAAAGACGACTAGTACTTATTTCCCGAAAACAGATATTTTTATTTTTTAACATTGATGTGTATGATTTATGAAATCACTGACAAGACAGCGAGCCCCCCCCCCCCCCCCTGTGCCCCCCCTCTTGCAGATTTGGTTGTTTGTATACAAAACTCTGTATTCAGTGTAAAACGGTGCTATGCTTTTCTGTACTGTATGTGTGTGTGTGTGTGTGTGTGTGTGTGTGTGTGTGCTCCTCTCAACTAGCCCAAAGTCAAATGTACTATTAATCATCAATATTTTCAAGTTGAAAAAGAAAAAAAGAAGCTATTATTACAAGCGCCCCGCCCCCTCTTGGTCAATTTGAAAATAAACACAGCTGCAAATATGATTTGTGAAAATGTCACATCAATTCTCTTGTGGTTTAACCCCAAAAAGCAAATATTTCACAGAGATGGGATATGTGGCTCTTTGAAGGGAGGAGAGCCCTTCAAAATAATGGCTCGTTATTACATGACTTTTTGTGTTTTATTGCGGTAACAATCACTGGTGTCTGTTAAACAATAACACGTGGATCAGATTAGTTAGAGTATTCCATGAGTGACATCACTTTGAATTTTCCCTCAGCTAAAAAACGTGTAGCATTTGAACAATACAGAAACATACACAAATAAAACATCAAAAATAAATTGGATATAAAATAAGTATAAATAAAAAGGTGGGTTGTGTATTCTACATGTTTGCTGACAACGTGAGTAAATCAGATCAATGCCCTTATTAACTACTTGGATGGAAGAGCACAGCATTTACTTATATGACACAATCCAAACAACCTTCCCTAGTCATGGTGCAAAAAAAAAATGCAACTAACATGTAGGTCAACACACATAACACAACCTGCTTACTGAACTTGTCTGTAAAATGTCCATTCGCCATAAAAACGTCAAAATGACAACCATTGCAATGCATGACATTCCTGGTTTTCCCAAAATTCCAGGAATTCCCCAATACGATTTCTCATTTAAAAAACTGTTACTACTTCAATACTTCTTGACCGATTTAAACAATTCCAACACCAACTAATTCATCCATTTAGGACATTCATGCTCCTAATCATTTTTTTTTTAATTCCCACCTTTCCCGAAATTCCTAAATTTCCAGGAAGTTCCAATTGAAATGAATGGGACATTTTTCCAAGTAGCACAAATCATATATTTTTCAAGCTATTCAAAGCATTCCACCTTCAACACATTCCACTCATCCAGGACATTCTAGCTATCATTTGACAAGTTCAAAAAAATTTCCAGGAATTCCGTTTTTTCAAACCTTATTTTCACCCTTTTTTCTGTTGACTACTCCTTCCACATTTTTCAACCCACTTCAACCGTTCCACTGTCAAATCATTCCTCTTAATCAGGACAAAAAACTAAGTGTTTTTTGTTTTTTTAATAGAAAAATTCCCAGTTTTCCCGAAATTCCAGGAATTCCATAATACAATTTCTCAATTAAAAATGTTACTACTTCAACATTTCTCAACCGATTTGAAAAATTCCAACACCAACCAAACTCAATCACAACATTCAAGTTTTTTAACATTTAAAAAAAAAATCCCGCTTTTCCCCAAATTTCCATGAAATTACCATTGAAATGAATGGGACATTTTTTATCCGATTCAAAGCGTTCCCACTTCAAAATATTCAGCCAGTTCAGGAATGGTGTGCTCTACTTCAACAATTATAAACAATTCTCAGATTTCCAAAAATTCCCAGTTTTTAGGGACATTTTCCCCATTCAAAATGAATTGGCCATTTTCCAAACTTCCACAATTCCCACATTTTTCAACCTATTCAAACCATTCCACCTTCAACTCATTCTGGAAATTCAAATTACCATTTTTACACGTTCAACAAATTTCCAGGAATTCCTGTTTTTTTAACCCTATTTCAACCCTTTTCATTTCACTATTCCTTTTACCTTTTCCATCTCATTTTAACCGTCAAAACATTCCTCTTAGTCAGGACAAAAAACCAAGTTGGTTTAAGAACTTGAAACATTCCCGGTTTTCCCAAAATTCCAGGAATTCCCCAATACGATTTCTCATTTCAAAAACTGTTACTACTTCAACACTTCTTGACCGATTTAAACAATTCCAACACCAACTAATTCATCCATTTAGGACATTCATGCTCCTAATCTTTTTTCTTTTTTTTTAAATTCCCACCTTTCCCGAAATTCCTAAATTTCCAGGAAGTTCCAATTGAAATTAATGGGACATTTTTCAAGCTATTCAAAGCATTCCACCTTCAACACATTCCACTCATCCAGGACATTCTAGCTATCATTTTACAAGTTCAAAAAAATTCCAGGAATTCCGTTTTTTCAAACCCTATTTTCACCCTTTTTTCTGTCGACTACTCCTTCCACATTTTTCAACCCACTTCAACCGTTCCACTGTCAAATCATTCCTCTTAATCAGGACAAAAAAACTAAGTTGTTTTTTTTACTGGAAAAATTCCCAGTTTTCCCGAAATTCCAGGAATTCCATAATACCATTTCTCAATTAAAAATGTTACTACTTCAACATTTCTCAACCGATTTGAAAAATTCCAACACCAACCAAACTCATTCACAACATTCAAGTTTTTTAACATTTTGTTAAAAAAAATCCCGCTTTTCCCCAAATTTCCATGAAATTACCATTGAAATTAATGGGACATTTTTTATCCGATTCAAAGCGTTCCCACTTCAAAATATTCAGCCAGTTCAGGAATGGTGTGCTCTACTTCAACAATTATAAACAATTCTCAGATTTCCGAAAATTCCCAGTTTTTAGGGACATTTTCCCCATTCAAAATGAATTGGACATTTTCCAAACTTCCACAATTCCCACATTTTTCAACCTATTCAAACCATTCCACCTTAAACTCATTCTGGAAATTCAAACTACCATTTTTACACGTTCAACAAATTTCCAGGAATTCCTGTTTTTTTAACCCTATTTCAACCTTTTTCGTTTCACTATTCCTTTTCCATCTCATTTTAACCGTCAAAACATTCCTCTTAGTCAGGACAAAAAACCAAGTTGGTTTAAGAACTTGAAACATTCCCGGTTTTCCCAAAATTCCAGGAATTCCACAATACGATTTCTCATTTCAAAAACTGTTACTACTTCAACACTTCTTGACCGATTTAAACAATTCCAACACCAACTAATTCATCCATTTAGGACATTCATGCTCCTAATCTTTTTTCTTTTTTTTTAAATTCCCACCTTTCCCGAAATTCCTAAATTTCCAGGAAGTTCCAATTGAAATGAATGGGACATTTTTCAAGCTATTCAAAGCATTCCACCTTCAACACATTCCACTCATCCAGGACATTCTAGCTATCATTTTACAAGTTCAAAAAAATTCCAGGAATTCCGTTTTTTCAAACCCTATTTTCACCCTTTTTTCTGTCGACTACTCCTTCCACATTTTTCAACCCACTTCAACCGTTCCACTGTCAAATCATTCCTCTTAATCAGGACAAAAAAACTAAGTTGTTTTTTTTACTGGAAAAATTCCCAGTTTTCCCGAAATTCCAGGAATTCCATAATACCATTTCTCAATTAAAAATGTTACTACTTCAACATTTCTCAACCGATTTGAAAAATTCCAACACCAACCAAACTCATTCACAACATTCAAGTTTTTTAACATTTTGTTAAAAAAAATCCCGCTTTTCCCCAAATTTCCATGAAATTACCATTGAAATTAATGGGACATTTTTTATCCGATTCAAAGCGTTCCCACTTCAAAATATTCAGCCAGTTCAGGAATGGTGTGCTCTACTTCAACAATTATAAACAATTCTCAGATTTCCGAAAATTCCCAGTTTTTAGGGACATTTTCCCCATTCAAAATGAATTGGACATTTTCCAAACTTCCACAATTCCCACATTTTTCAACCTATTCAAACCATTCCACCTTAAACTCATTCTGGAAATTCAAACTACCATTTTTACACGTTCAACAAATTTCCAGGAATTCCTGTTTTTTTAACCCTATTTCAACCTTTTTCGTTTCACTATTCCTTTTCCATCTCATTTTAACCGTCAAAACATTCCTCTTAGTCAGGACAAAAAACCAAGTTGGTTTAAGAACTTGAAACATTCCCGGTTTTTTCCAAAATTCCAGGAATTCCCCAATACGATTTCTCATTTAAAAAACTGTTACTACTTCAATACTTCTTGACCGATTTAGACAATTCCAACACCAACTAATTCATCCATTTAGGACATTCATGCTCCTAATCTTTTTTTTTTTTTAATTCCCACCTTTCCCGAAATTCCTAAATTTCTAGGAAGTTCCAATTGAAATGAATGGGACATTTTTCCAAGTAGCACAAATCATACATTTTTCAAGCTATTCAAAGCATTCCACCTTCAACACATTCCACTCATCCAGGACATTCTAGCTATCATTTTACAAGTTCAAAAAAATTCCAGGAATTCCGTTTTTTCAAACCCTATTTTCACCCTTTTTTCTGTCGACTACTCCTTCCACATTTTTCAACCCACTTCAACCGTTCCACTGTCAAATCATTCCTCTTAATCAGGACAAAAAAACTAAGTTGTTTTTTTACTGGAAAAATTCCCAGTTTTCCCGAAATTCCATAATACCATTTCTCAATTAAAAATGTTACTACTTCAACATTTCTCAACCGATTTGAAAAATTCCAACACCAACCAAACTCACTCACAACATTCAAGTTTTTTAACATTTTTAAAAAAAAATCCCGCTTTTTCCCAAATTTCCATGAAATTACCATTGAAATGAATGGGACATTTTTTATCCGATTCAAAGCGTTCCCACTTCAAAATATTCAGCCAGTTCAGGAATGGTGTGCTCTACTTCAACAATTATAAACAATTCTCAGATTTCCAAAAATTCCCAGTTTTTAGGGACATTTTCACCATTCAAAATGAATTGGCCATTTTCCAAACTTCCACAATTCCCACATTTTTCAACCTATTCAAACCATTCCACCTTAAACTCATTCTGGAAATTCAAACTACCATTTTTACACGTTCAACAAATTTCCAGGAATTCCTGTTTTTTTAACCCTATATCAACCTTTTTCGTTTCACTATTCCTTTTACCTTTTCCATCTCATTTTAACCGTCAAAACATTCCTCTTAGTCAGGACAAAAAACCAAGTTGGTTTAAGAACTTGAAACATTCCCGGTTTTCCCAAAATTCCAGGAATTCCACAATACGATTTCTCATTTAAAAAACTGTTACTACTTCAATACTTCTTGACCGATTTAAACAATTCCAACACCAACTAATTCATCCATTTAGGACATTCATGCTCCTAATCATTTTTTTTTTTTAATTTCCCACCTTTCCCGAAATTCCTAAATTTCCAGGAAGTTCCAATTGAAATGAATGGGACATTTTTCCAAGTAGCACAAATCATACATTTTTCAAGCTATTCAAAGCATTCCACCTTCAACACATTCCACTCATCCAGGACATTCTAGCTATCATTTTACAAGTTCAAAAAAATTCCAGGAATTCCGTTTTTTCAAACCCTATTTTCACCTTTTTTTCTGTCGACTACTCCTTCCACATTCCACTGTCAAATCATTCCTCTTAATCAGGACAAAAAACTAAGTGTTTTTTTTTTTTTTTTAATAGAAAAATTCCCAGTTTTCCCGAAATTCCAGGGATTCCATAATACCATTTCTCAATTAAAAATGTTACTACTTCAACATTTCTCAACATTCAAGTTGTTTAACATTTAAAAAAAAAAACCTGCTTTTCCCCAAATTTCCATGAAATTACCATTGAAATGAATGGGACATTTTTTTATCCGATTCAAAGCGTTCCCACTTCAAAATATTCAGCCAGTTCAGGAATGGTGTGCTCTACTTCAACAATTATAAACAATTTTCAGATTTCCAAAAATTCCCAGTTTTTAGGGACATTTTCCCCATTCAAAATGAATTGGCCATTTTCCAAACTTCCACAATACCCACATTTTTCCACCTATTCAAACCATTTCACCTTCAACACATTCAACTCATTCTAGAAATTCAAACTACCATTTTCACACGTTCAACAAATTTCCAGGAATTCCTGTTTTTTCTAACCCTATTTCAACCTTTTTCGTTTCACTATTCCTTTTACCTTTTCCATCTCATTTTAACCGTCAAAACATTCCTCTTAGTCAGGACAAAAAACCAAGTTGGTTTAAGAACTTGAAACATTCCCGGTTTTCCCAAAATTCCAGGAATTCCCCAATACGATTTCTCATTTAAAAAAACGTTACTACTTCAACACTTCTTGACCGATTTAAACAATTCCAACACCAACTAATTCATCCATTTAGGACATTCATGTTCCTAATCATTTGCAAAAAAATTCCCACCTTTCCCGAAATTCCTAAATTTCCAGGAAGTTCCAATTGAAATGAATGGGACATTTTTCCAAGTAGCACAAATCATACATTTTTCAAGCTATTCAAAGCATTCCAACATCAACACATTCCACTCATCCAGGACATTCAAACTAACACTTTCCCAAGTTACAAACCTAATTCCAGTTTTCCTGGAAAGTGACGAATTCCTGTAACACTATTGTTCAATTAGAAATTGTCACTACTAACACATTTCTTTACCAACTCAGCTCATTTAGGACATTTATGCTATTTATCGCCTTCAAGAAATTCCTGCTTCTCCCGAAATTCCCAAACTACCAGGAAATTGCCACTGAGATTCTGTTTATATCTCACAGAATCTTAACGCAAAAAAACAGTAGTAGTTTTTTTTCTATTTACAGTAATATGCTCTAAAGAACAACGTAAAATGTATAGTCATTTTTATTAATTTGATGGGTAGTTTGCTGTAAAGTGAAGTATTATTATTTAGACAAAAACATGTTTGGAACGTATGATAATATACTGTAATATTTGTCGCAATATTGGATACTATTCAAGTTTAAAAAGGTATGCAATTTCAAGCAGTACATCAGATCATTGCAATATAAATAACCACATCAAGGACCGGGACAGCGGCAAAATCATCGGCCCAGAAAGTAACTAATTCAAACGACGGATTAAGGAGGCCATCGAACTAAGGAAGCGGCCCAAGGGAGGGAGCATACCTGGGACGCATACATTTTTAATGTCAAAATGAAAAAAATCCATGACATTTAGTGAGAAAATATGAAGTACTTTAATGACACATATTTCCAGATGAGTTTGACACCTGTGACTTAGAAAATAAATAGTGTGACGCCCTAACAGCTAGCTAAAATAATTAGAAACATAATCTCATAAAAAAAACTGTTGTCGTTTAAGATAAGATAATATAATACAATACACACTGTCATTATACAGCATTGACTCAATATAAGATGCAAGAAGTCAACACTGCCGACTAGCGGCCAAAAAAGAACTGCGTGGGGAAGTAGTTAAATAACAGCAACATTGACAGTATTACACATACCTGAAAATGAAGTAAAAAAAACACATAAAGTCCTTTTTTGTCACTATTTGTACCATTTTGCTTCCTACATAAATAAAACATACTATTTCTTACCAACAGACGACGTAATGTGGTGGTCACGTGACATGAAAGAGGACCGCTTCAAACAAATCGCGCCAAAACGTCTCACTCAAACAACACTCGCCGCGCTCAAAGTAGCGGTTCAAACCACACAAGAACACTTGATATCTCAAGGGTACATAAAAAAGTAAACCATGTAGGGCAAGAAGTACAAAAATAAACCGTTCGTTTTTGTTAGAAAACGACAAGACAATTTGGACACAAACTCACCGGCAGCAGGAAGTGAGGAGGAAGGGGAGGAGCTACAGGAAACTACGGAAGCCTGACGGCGTGTAATAACCGGAAGTAAAATAAAATGACAGTCAATCGACAAATATAAAGAACTATTTGAGATAAATATTCACACCACACAATACTTATATAAAACAAATGTAACCGATGGTTGATATCTGTCGCCTATACTGTATAAAACTACAAAATAACAAACACGGAGGCTCCAGTTTTACACGAGGACCACTTTATTTCGTTTGTTTTCAAAACTCCGCTCCACCACAACGTCTCACCACTTCCGCTCTTAGCGCCTTCAAAATAAGAGCTCAAGGCATATACTGTATAACAGCTTCTTATAACAGAAACTGAACATCACAAAGAGGCAAGTCCATAAAAATAGGTTACTTACCTCCCCTCCTACAAAAATAAACGTCCTCGTTTCAACACAATAACAGGATAAGTACCAAAACAACACGAAGGCTCCAGTTTTACACGAGGACAACTTTATTTCGTTTTGTTTTTAAAACTCCGCTCCACCACAGCGTGTCACCACTTCCGCTCGTAGCGCCTTCAAAATAAGAGCTCAATGCATATACTGTTATAACAGCTTATAACATGAACAAAACATCACAAAGAGACATGTCCATACAAATAGGTTACAAAAACAAGAAATATTAATAAAGTGCATTTTTAACTCCGTTACACTGACTGCTCAGGGAGTTTTAGTGTTTCCCACACGCATGACACATTCGAGGGAACGTTGTTCTTCAGCATATTCTACACAAGCCCAAAAGCGGTGAAGTTGTCACGTTGTGTAAATGGTAAATAAAAAGAGAATACAACAAATCCTTTTCAACTTATATTCAATTGAATAGACTGCAAAGACAAGATATTTCATGTTCACACTGACAAACTTTATTTTATTTGCAAATTATCATGAACTTAGAATTTAATGGTAGCAACACATGTCAAAAAAGGCATTTTCACCAGTGTGTTACATGACCTTTCCTTTTAACAACACTCAGTAAAGGTTTGGGAACTGAGGAGACACATTTTTGAAGTGGAATTATTTCCCATTCTTGCTTGATGTACAGCTTAAGTTGTTCAACAGTCTCCCTTCTCATATTTTAGCCTTCACACATTTACAATGTCTGGACTACAGGCAGGCCAGTCTAGTACCTGCACTCTTTTACTATGAAGCCATGTTGATGTAACACCTGGCTTGGCATTGTCTTGCTGAAATAAGCAGGGGCGTCCATGGTAACGTTGCTTGGATGGCAACATATGTTGCTCCAAAAGCTGTATGTACCTTTCAGCATTAATGGTGCCTTCACAGATGTGTAAGTTACCCATGTCTTGGCCACTAATACACCCCCATACCATCACACATGCTGCCTTTTACACTTTCACCCTAGAACAATCCGGATGGTTCTTTTCCTCTTTGGTCCGGAGGACACGACGTCCACAGTTTCCGAAAACAATTAGAAATGTGGACTCGTCAGACCACAGAACACTTTTCCACTTTGTATCAGTCCATCTTAGATGAGCTCGGGACCAGCGAAGCCGACAGCGTTTCTGGGTGTTGTTGATAAATGGTTTTCGCCTTGCATAGGAGAGTTTTAACTTGCACTTGCAGATGTAGCGACCAACTGTAGTTACTGACAGTGGTTTTCTGAAGTGTTCCTGAGACCATGTGGTGATATCCTTTACACACTGATGTGGCTTTTTGATGCAGTAGCGCCTGAGG
Organism: Entelurus aequoreus; assembly: GCF_033978785.1. NCBI lineage: Eukaryota > Metazoa > Chordata > Actinopteri > Syngnathiformes > Syngnathidae > Entelurus > Entelurus aequoreus. The sequence continues at coordinate 49,175,272 of NC_084748.1, read as the reverse complement.
GATCCAAGGTGCGTAATATCATGGCTTACGTGCAGTGATTTCTCCAGATTCTCTCAACCTTTTGATGATATTACGGAGCGTAGATGGTGAAATCCCTAAATTCCTTGTTGAGAAATGTTGTTCTTCAACAATTTGCTCAGGCATTTGTTGACAAAGTGGTGACCGTCGCCCCCGTCCTTGTTTGTGAATGACTGAGCATTTCATGGAAGCTGCTTTTATAGCCAATCATGGCACCCACCTGTTCCCAATTAGCCTGTTCACCTGTGGGATGTTCCAAATAAGTCTTTGATGAGCATTCCTCAACTTTCTCACTCTTTTTTGCCACTTGTGCCAGCTTTTTTGGAAACATGTCGCAGGCATGAAATTCCAAATGAGCTAATATTTGAAAAAAATAACAAAGTTTGTCAGTGTGAACATGAAATATCTTGTCTTTGCAGTCTATTCAATTGAATATAAGTTGAAAAAGATTTTTTGTATTCTCTTTTTATTGACCATTTACACAACGTGACAACTTCACTGCTTTTGGGGTCCAAAAAAT
>NC_084748.1:49162234-49167234 GCF_033978785.1 Entelurus aequoreus | reverse complement strand
AGTATTGTTATCTCAACAATGCTCTGTAACAAGTATTGTTATCTCAACAATGCTCTGTAACAAGTAGTGTTATCTCAACAATGCTCTGTAACAAGTATTGTTATCTCAACAATGCTCTGTAACAAGTATTGTTATCCCAACAATGCTCTGTAACAAGTATTGTTATCTCAACAATGCTCTGTAACAAGTATTGTTATCTCAACAATGCTCTGTAACAAGTATTGTTATCTCAACAATGCTCTGTAACAAGTATTGTTATCTCAACAATGCTCTGTAACAAGTATTGTTATCTCAACAATGCTCTGTAACAAGTATTGTTATCTCAACAATGCTCTGTAACAAAGATCCATCTGTTGATGAAGTCTCTCCAAGGACTTCCCAGGAGAGATGAGTGACCTCCACAATAGTGTGGACATAATAATAATAATAATAATAATAATACCTGAGATTTATATAGCGCTTTTCTAAGTACCCAAAGTCGCTTTACATGTTAAAAACCCATCATTCATTCACACCTGGTGGTGGTAAGCTACTTTCATAGCCACAGCTGCCCTGGGGTAGACTGACGGAAGCGACATCTCATCTGTTTCAGGATTCTAAACACAAACTTCAGTTCTCCCCGTGGAAATACCATCAGGTGTCAAACTCAGGGGCCGGGGGCCACATCTGGCCCACAGCGTCATTTTATGTGGCCCACCAAAGTCTGGAAATAATATGCATCAATACAGTACCATACCTGCCATACCTGCCAAATATGGGGCCTTTTTGTGCATGTTAAGGGCCTCAAAAAGGTGGCGCTAGAGAGCTCATTTTAATACTTTATTTTCAGAACCCCCAAACTATAATTTTTTTTTGCCATACCTGCAAAATATGGGATTTTTGTGCACGTTGAGGGCCTCAAAAAGGTGGCGCTAGAGATGTAATATTAAAACTTCATTTTCGGAACCCCGAAAAAACTATAATTTTTTTTTTCCCTACCTGCAAAATATGGGGCCTTTTTGTGCATGTTAAGGGCCTCAAAAAGGTGGCGCTAGAGAGCTAATTTTGAAACTTCATTTTCGGAACCCCCAAACTATAATTTTTTTCCCCCATACCTGCAAAATATGGGAAATTTGTGTGCATTTTAAGGGCCTCAAAATGGTGGCGCTAGAGAGCTAATTTTAAAACTTTATTTTTAGAACTCCCAAACTTTAACATTTTTTTTGCCATACCTGCAAAATATGGGAAATTTTTGTGCATTTTAAGGGCCTCAAAAAGGTGGCGCTAGAGAGCTAATTTTAAAAATTCATTTTCGAAACCCCGAAAAAACTATAAAAAAAAATTTCCGTACCTTCAAAATATGGGGCCTTTTTGTGCATGTTAAGGGCCTCAAAAAGGTGGCGCTAGAGAGCTAATTTTAAAACTTTATTTTCAGAACTCCCAAACTTTAACATTTTTTTTGCCATACCTGCAAAATATGGGACATTTTTGTGCATTTTAAGGGCCTCAAAAAGGTGGCGCTAGAGAGCTAATTTTAAAAATTCATTTTCGAAACCCCGAAAAAACTATAAAAAATTTTTTCCGTACCTTCAAAATATGGGGCCTTTTTGTGCATGTTAAGGGCCTCAAAAAGGTGGCGCTAGAGAGCTAATTTTAATACTTTATTTTCAGAACCCCCAAACTTTAAAAAATGTTTTGCCATACCTGCAAAATATGGGAAATTATTGTGCATGTTAAGAGCCTCAAAAAGGTGGCGCTAGAGAGCTAATTTTGAAAATTCATTTTCGGAACCCTGAAAAAACTATACATTTTTTTGCCGTACCCGCAAAATATGGGAACTCTTTTTGCGTGTCAAGGGCCTCAAAAATGTGGCGCTAGAGAGCTAATTTTGAAATTAAATTTTCGGAACCCCCAAACTATAATTTTTTTTTGCCATAACTGCAAGATATGGGGCCTTTTTGTGCATGTTAAGGGCCTCAAAAATGTGGCGCTAGAGAGCTAATTTTGAAACTTCATTTTCGGAACCCCCAAACTACAAAAAATGTTTTCCATACCTGCAAAATATGGGAAATTTGTGTGCATTTTAAGGGCCTCAAAAAGGTGGCGCTAGAGAGCTAATTTTAAAACTTTATTTTCAGAACTCCCAAACTATAATTTTTTTTGCCATACCTGCAAAATATGGGAAATTTTTGTGCATTTTAAGGGCCTCAAAAACGTGGCGCTAGAGAACTCATTTTAAAAATTCATTTTCGAAACCCCGAAAAAACTATAAACATTTTTTCCGTACCTGCAAAATATGGGGCCTTTTTGTGCAAGTTAAGGGCCTCAAAAAGGTGGCGCTAGAGAGCTAATTTTGAAACTTCATTTTCAGAAACCCCAAACTATAACATTTTTTTTGCCATACCTGCAAAATATGTGATTTTTGTGCATGTTAAGGGCCTCAAAAAGGTGGCGCTAGAGAGCAAATTTTGAAAATTCATTTTCGGAACCCTGAAAAAACTATAAACATTTTTTTCCGTACCTGCAAAATATGGGAACTCTTTTTGCATGTCAAGGGCCTCAAAAATGTGGCGCTATAGAGCAAATTTTGAAATCAAATTTTCGTAACCCCCAAACTATATATTTTTTTTGCCATAACTGCAAAATATGGGTACTTTTTGTGCATGTTAAGGGCCTCAAAAAGGTGGCGCTAGAGAGCCAATTTTGAAATTTTAATTTCAGAACCCCCAAACTATAATTTTTTTTGCCATACCTGCAAAATATGGGAAATTTTTGTGCATGTTAAGGGCCTCAAAAAGGTGGCGCTAGAGAGCTAATTTTGAAAATTCATTTTCGGAACCCTGAAAAAACTATAAAAATTTTTTTGCCGTACCCGCAAAATATGGGAACTCTTTTTGCATGTCAAGGGCCTCAAAAATGTGGCGCTAGAGAGCTAATTTTGAAATTAAATTTTCGGAACCCCCAAACTATAATTTTTTTTGCCATACCTGCAAAATATGGGGCCTTTTTGTGCATGTTAAGGGCCTCAAAAATGTGGCGCTAGAGAGCTAATTTTGAAACTTCATTTTCGGAACGCCCAAACTATAATTTTTTTTTTTCCATACCTGCAAAATATGGGAAATTTGTGTGCATTTTAAGGGCCTCAAAAAGGTGGCACTAGAGAGCTAATTTTAAAACTTTATTTTCAGAACTCCCAAACTTTAAATTTTTTTTTTGCCATACCTGCAAAATATGGGACATTTTTGTGCATGTTAAGGGCCTCAAAAAGGTTGCGCCAGAGAGCTAATTTTAAAAATTCATTTTCGAAACCCCGAAAAAACTATAACAATTTTTTTCCGTACCTACAAAATATGGGGCCTTTTTGTGCAAGTTAAGGGCCTCAAAAAGGTGGCGCTAGAGAGCTAATTTTAATACTTTATTTTCAGAACCCCCAAACTTTAAAAACTGTTTTGCCATACCTGCAAAATATGGGACATTTTTGTGCATGTTAAGGGCCTCAAAAAGGTGGCGCTAGAGAACAAATTTAGAAAATTCATTTTCGGAACCCTGAAAAAACTATAATTTTTTTTGCCGTACCCGCAAAATATGGGAACTCTTTTTGCATGTTAAGGGCCTCAAAAAGGTGGCGCTAGAGAGCAAATTTTAGTACTTTATTTTCAGAACCCCCAAACTATAAGATTTTTTTTTTGCCATACCTGCAAAATATGTGATTTTTGTGCATGTTAAGGGCCTCAAAAAGGTGGCGCTAGAGAGCAAATTTTGAAAATTCATTTTCGGAACCCTGAAAAAACTATAAACATTTTTTTCCGTACCTGCAAAATATGGGAACTCTTTTTGCATGTCAAGGGCCTCAAAAAGGTGGCGCTAGAGAGCTAATTTTGAAATCAAATTTTCGGAACCCCCAAACTATATATATATTTTTTGCCATAACTGCAAAATATGGGGACTTTTTGTGCATGTTAAGGGCCTCAAAAAGGTGGCGCTAGAGAGCCAATTTTGAAATTTTAATTTCAGAACCCCCAAACTATAATTTTTTTTTGCCATACCTGCAAAATATGGGGCCTTTTTGTGCATGTTAAGGGCCTCAAAAAGGCGAAGAACAAACACGGCAGTTCCAACAGGGCCCTTGCGGGTCTGGCTCTCCTGCTCGGGCCCTCAGAAGGACCACACCTCCAACATTGCAGCAGAGGAAAATGTTGATATCAGCTTCCATGTGCAGTGTTGGATTGCAGCAGAATAAAAGGCAGTGAAACATTAAACCATTCTTCTTGTGATGTCCTACATCTCCACATGCACACTCCACGTGGGTCTCACCCCATTTGTTGATCATCGTGTTAGCGTAAGTGTGTGTGTGTGTGTGTGTGTGTGTGTGTAAGAAGAAAAGAGAGACGTAGAGGAGAGAGGAAGGTGAAAGAAAGAGAGAGAAAGGGAATGTTTTTCATGACGTAATCTAATCGAAGAGGCTATTTTTCTAGTGTAAAACCTCTGCTGCAGACCTTGTCATCCGTCTAAAAGCACTGAGTGACTCACACACACACACACACACACACACACACACACACACACACGCACACACACACACACACACACACACACACACACACACACACACACACACACACACACACACACACACACACACACACACACACACACACACACATTCTTGTATTTTTTACCTTCTTGAGACCTGAGAAAAATGCCTCCCTCTTTAGGACCAGCCTTTCTAGATATATAAAGATGTGTATTTACAACATTAATAATATATATACGACACCAAACGGGACATGTGGTAGAAAATGGATGGATGGATGAACACACTATGCAAATATAAAAAAGCTTGTTTTACAAGAAAAACTTATAATTTTGGCAGTATTATAATAAAAGTCGGAATTTTACTCAACGCAAGTCAAAATTTGACAGGAAAAACTGAACATGTGTGCAATATTATGGTATAAGTAGGACTTTTACTCAATAACAGTCGCAATTTTACAAGAAAAGCTTGAAATGTTGGCAATTTT
>NC_084748.1:49132234-49157234 GCF_033978785.1 Entelurus aequoreus | reverse complement strand
GTAGCAGAAGCAACTAAAACATGCGTATCGTCTTTGTTTATACACCATCTAATCATTTGAGGGCGCCATGACGTTTGTGTTAGCACACAAGTTAGCTAATAGCGATGGTAGCGGTAATATTAGCCCCGACAAACTACAACCGAGGCTACGTTCGCACTGCGGGGTGGGATGTCTAATTCAGATTTTTTTTTGCCATGTTCGATCTTTAAGAAGGGGAACCGGAGGGTGTGTTCTAACTATCGGGGGATCACACTCCTCAGCCTTCCCGGTAAGGTCTATTCAGGTGTACTGGAGAGGAGGCTACGCCGGATAGTCCAACCTCGGATTCAGGAGGAACAGTGTGGTTTTCGTCCTGGTCGTGGAACTGTGGACCAGCTCTATACTCTCGGCAGGGTCCTTGAGGGTGCATGGGAGTTTGCCCAACCAGTCTACATGTGCTTTGTGGACTTGGAGAAGGCATTCGACCGTGTCCCTCGGGAAGTCCTGTGGGGAGTACTCAGAGAGTATGGGGTATGGGACTGTCTGATTGTGGCGGTCCGCTCCCTGTATGATCTGTGTCAGAGCTTGGTCCGCATTGCCGGCGGTAAGTCGGACACGTTTCCAGTGAGGGTTGGACTCCGCCAAGGCTGCCCTTTGTCACCCATTCTGTTCAGAACTTTTATGGACAGAATTTCTAGGCGCAGTCAAGGCGTTGAGGGGATCCGGTTTGGTGGCTGCAGGATTAGGTCTCTGCTTTTTGCAGAGGATGTGGTCCTGATGGCTTCATCTGGCCAGGATCTTCAGCTCTCACTGGATCGGTTCGCAGCCGAGTGTGAAGCGACTGGGATGAGAATCCGAGTCCATGGTTCTCGCCCGGGAAAGGGTGGAGTGCCATCTCCAAGTTGGGGAGGAGATCTTGCCCCACGTGGAGGAGTTCAAGTACCTCGGAGTCTTGTTCACGAGTGAGGGAAGAGTGGATGGTGAGATCGACAGGTGGATCGGTGCGGCGTCTTCAGTAATGCGGACGCTGTATCGATCCGTTGTGGTGAAGAAGGAGCTGAGCCGGAAGGCAAAGCTCTCAATTTATCCTCACCTATGGTCATGAGCTTTGGGTTATGACCGAAAGGACAAGCAGCCCAAATGAGTTTCCTCCGCCGGGTGGCGGGTCTCTCCCTTAGAGATAGGGTGAGAAGCTCCGTCATCCGGGGGGAGCTCAAAGTAAAGCTGCTACTCCTCCACATGGAGAGGAGCCAGATAAGGTGGTTCGGGCATCTGGTCAGGATGCCACCCGAACGCCTCCCTAGGGAGGTGTTTAGGGCACGTCTGACCGGTAGGAGGCCAAGGGGAAGACCCAGGACACGTTGGGAAGACTATGTCTCCCGGCTGGCCTGGGAACGCCTCGGGACGAAGTGGCTGGGGAGAGGGAAGTCTGGGCTTCTTGACCTCGGATAAGCGGAAGAAAATGGATGGATGTTCGATCTTTTTATGTAATCGTTCACATTACAAAAAAAAAATCTAACGTGAACGCAATGGGACCCGCCTGCAGACGTGACGTCACACGTGATGCGGGGTTTACGGAAGCTCCGATTCTAGTAGGTCTCAAGTTTTGGCACATTTGTGGCCATTTCGAGGATTTTGTGCAATCAAAGTCCACATTTTCCGAACAGAATTATTTCGCAAGCGTCTATTTCCTGGCGGAGAATTATGACGCTAGTCGCTTTGTGACGAACGCGACTGGATGGTTCAGACTGCGGTCGGACATATCCCACTTATTGCCACGTACGAAAGAAGCCCGAGTGGAGTTGGAAACATTCGTAATCTAACTGTTCTCCTTGACGTATAAAAAAACGCGGACAAAAACTCGGGAAGTGACCTTCAGTGCGATGAAGCGTTCCAACATCGGACTTTGTACGTGTGTAACATTCGACCACAGCGTCAAAAGATCGGATGCGACAAACAAATCCGAACGGGACTACCCACAATGCAGTGTGAACGTTGCCGTAGCGACCATAAGCACGCCAAAGCAGCCCCTATTCGTTTTCTACGACTGAATGTGGAGTCTCTGCCAGCTGACTTAGTGCAGTAGGTGAGTTCTTCATATTATTTTGTTTTTTATTAGCATCATGGGATAGAAAAGGCACTGAAATGCCGAATATTGTCAATAGATAAGTTGTTTTTTGACCTTTATTTGTTAAATATCAGTTCTGAAGTCTGATGTGGCTTTGTGTCAATACTTATTTGATTTATTGTCATTATTATTATTTCATACCAATGGACTTGTTTTTGTTTATTTTCTTTCTATCTGTTTATTTCTCCCCTTATGTTATTGTATTTTTAAATTGTGCGGGTGTCTTGTTGTTTGGGAGGGAAAAAAGGAAACATAGCCTTAAAAGTCAATTAAAAAAAAAAGTTTAGAAAAAGAGGGGGAAAAAAAACAGCCCTAGGGTAGACGCAACACAGCAGTTCTATTCAATACTCACATGTTTCTCAGGCGCAAGTCACACACACAACGATGTGTATATATATATATATATATATATATATATATATATATATATATATATATATATATATATATATATATATATATATATATATATATATATATATATATATATATATATATATATATATATATATATATACACACATATATATATATATATATACTGGTATATACAGACATATATATGTGTGTGTATATTTATATATATATTGTATATACCCATTTATATCTATACACATATATATATGTGTGTATATATGTACTATATATATACCCGTATGTATAGATAGCGATAGCTGGATAGCGCGGCAGGACTAAGCAATAAAGTGTCTGCCTGTGTGTGTGTGGATCAAACCTCATTTGGCCCAGGAGAGCGATGTTTGGTTAGTGTTTAGACAGAAGAAGAGAGTCCGCATGCCTTCAGCCTCTGACTGTGCCTCCATTATTTGTTGACATAATGTGTGGCACGGAGCGTGGCTCAGCTTCACTCTGGCCTGTTTATCATATTATACACAGTGAGGAATGGATTGCTCACATTCAAATCAATGATAACATATCGGGAGACAAAAAAATTAAAATAAAAACAATATATATATACATATATATATATAGAAAAAAATATATATACATATATATATTTTAGTGTATATATATATATATATATATATATATATATATATATATATATATATATATATGTATATATATATATATATACTAAAATATATATATGTATAAATATATATATATATATATATTAAAACATATGTATATTTTTAATAAATATAGACAGATATTTTAGTACATATTACTCAAAATAAGCATGTTTGTAAATATAGAAAAATATGTTTCCTTAGCCTGATTTCATATACATCGTCAATACATAATCTTACAATCTTTCTTAGATTTTAGCTTCTGCCATCCATGCGTCCGACATATTTGTTCTATTTTCCGTAGACGGGTGACTAAGTGGTTGATAATACCTATCACGTACAAAATATCAAATATCGCAGATGTCTTTACAAGTGTATTCTACAATTGTTTTGTTCCAAAACGAAGCATTTTCCAGCATAACGTGGTGAAATAAAATGGTAAAAAAGCAATAGCACAATAGTGTTGGCCACTAGGGGAGACCGAACCAATCAGAGTGTGCTGTTCAGTATGGTGGCCACTGATTGGCTCAGCCTCAGGCAGCATTACTATGTTAGATTAAAAGAGACTGCAAGTGGTTAAATGTTGTTATTTCATGTCTAGTAGGCTTTCATGATGTAAAAAAATAGTTTTTTTTAAAGTGGATTGATCATGTTTAATCAGGATTTTGAATGCAGATTAATCATTATTAATCACAGTTTAGAATTTGGATCAATCATGGTTAATTACAATTTTAAATAGGGATTAATCATCATTAATCACAATTTAGAATTGGGATCAATCATGGTTAATCACAATTTTAAATAGGGATTAATGATGGTTAATCACAATTTTGAATAAGGATTAATCATGATTAATCAAATTTTTTAAAGTGGATTGATCATGATTAATCAGGATTTCGAATGTAGATTTGTCATCATTAATCATAATTTAGAATTTGGATCAATCATGGTTAATCATAATTTTGAATAGGGATTAATCACAGTTAATCACAATTTTGAATAAGGATTAATCATGACTAATTACATTTTTTAAAAGTGGATTGATCATGATTAATCAGGATTTCTAATGCAAATTAATCATTATTAATCACAGTTTAGAATTGGGATCAATCATGGTTAATCACAATTTTAAATAGGGATTAATCATGGTTAATCACAATTTACAATTTGGATCAATCATGGTTAATCACAATTTTAAATAGGGATTAATCATGGTTAATCACAATTTTGAATAAGGATTAATCATGGTTAATCACAATTTTGAATCAGGATTAATCATCATTAATCACAATTTTTTTAAGTGGATTGATCATGATTAATCAGGATTTCGAATGTAGATTTGTCATCCTTAATCACAATTTTAAATTTGAATCAATCAGGGTTAATCACAATTTTGAATTGGGGTTAATCATGATTAAGCACAATTTTGAATAAGGATTGATCATGATTAATCACAATTTCTTTAAAGTGGTTTGATCATGATTAATCAGGATTTCGAATAGAGATTAATACTCATTAATCACAATTTAGAATTTGGATCAATCATGGTTAATCATAATTTTGAATAGGGATTAATCACGGTTAATCACAATTTTGAACTAGGATTAATCATGATTAATTACATTTTTTAAAAGTGGATTGATCATGATTAATCAGAATTTCGAATGCAGATTAATCGTCATTAATCACAATTTAGAATTGGGATCAATCATGGTTAATCACAATTTTGAATAGGGATTAATCATGGTTAATCACAATTTACAATTTGGATCGATCATGGTTAATCACAATTTTAAATAGGGATTAATCATGGTTAATCACAATTTTGAATAAGGATTAATCATCATCAATCACATTTTTTTAAAGTGGATTGATAATGATTAATCAGGATTTCGAATGTAGATTTGTCATCATTAATCACCATTTTAAATTTGAATCAATCATGGTTAATCACAATTTTGAATAGGGTTTAATCATGATTAAGCACAATTTTGAATAAGAATTGATCATGATTAATCACAATTTTTAAAAAATGGTTTGATCATGATTAATCAGGATTTCAAATAGAGATTAATCATCATTAATCACAATTTAAAATTTGGATCAATCATGGTTAATCACAATTTGGAGTAAGGATTAATCATGGTTAATCACAATTTTGAATAAGGATTAATCGTCATTAATCACAATTTTTTTAAGTGGATTGATCATGATTAATCAGGATTTCGAATGTAGATTTGTCATCATTAATCACAATTTTAAATTTGGATCAATCATGGTTAATCACAATTTTGAATAAGGATTAATCATGGTTAAGCACAATTTTGAATAAGGATTGATCATGATTAATCACAATTTTTTAAAAGTGGATTGATCATGATTAATCAGGATTTCGAATAGAGATTAATCATCATTAATCACAATTTAGAATTTGGATCAATCATGGTAAATCATAATTTTGAATAGGGATTAATCACGATTAATCACAATTTTGAATAAGCATTAATCATGATTAATTAAATTTTTAAAAAGTGGATTCACAGTTTAGAATTGGGATCAATCATGGTTAATCACAATTTTAAATAGGGATTAATCATGGTTAATCACAATTTTAAATAGGGATTAATCATGGTTAATCACAATTTACAATTTGGATCAATCATGGTTAATCACAATTTTAAATAGGGATTAATCATGGTTAATCACAATTTTGAATAAGGATTAATCATGGTTAATCACAATTTTGAATAAGGATTAATCATCATTAATCACAATTTTTTTAAGTGGATTGATCATGATTAATCAGGATTTCGAATGTACATTTGTCATCATTAATCACAATTTTAAATTTGAATCAATCATGGTTAATCACAATTTTGAATAGGGATTAATCATGATTAAGCACAATTTTGAATAACGATTGATCATGATTAATCACAATTTTTTTAAGTGGTTTGATCATGATTAATCAGGATTTCGAATAGAGATTAACCATTATTAATCACAATTTAGAATTTGGATCAATCAGGGTTAGTCATAATTTTGAATAGGGATTAATCACGGTTAATCACAATTTTGAATAAGGATTAATCATGATTAATTAAAGGTTTTAAAAGTGGATTGATCATGATTAATCAGGATTTTGAATGCAGATTAATTATCATTAGTCACAGTTTAGAATTTGGATCAATCATGGTTAATCACAATTTTGAATAAGGATTAATCACTGTTAATCACAATTTTGAATAAGGATTATTAATGGTTAATCACAATTTTGAATAAGGATTAATCACGGTTAATCACAATTTTGAATAGGGATTAATCACGGTTAATCACAATTTTGAATAAGGATTAATCACGGTTAATCACAATTTTGAATAAGGATTAATGATGGTTAATCACAATTTTGAATAAGGATTAATCACAGTTAATCACAATGTTGAATAAGGATTAAACACGGTTAATCACAATTTTGAATAAGGATTAATCACGGTTAATCACAATGTTGAATAAGGATTAATCACGGTTAATCACAATTTTGAATAGGGATTAATCACGGCTAATCACAATTTTGAATAAGCATTAATCACGGTTAATCACAATTTTGAATAAGGATTAATCACGGTTAATCACAATTTTGAATAAGGATTAATCACGGTTAATCACAATTTTGAATAAGGATTAATCACGGTTAATCACAATTTTGAATAAGGATTACTCATGGTTAATCACAATTTTGAATAAGGATTAATCACGGTTAATCACAATTTTGAATAGGGATTAATCACGGTTAATCACAATTTTGAATAAGGATTAATCACGGTTAATCACAATTTTGAATAAGGATTAATCACGGTTAATCACAATTTTGAATAGGGATTAATCACGGTTAATCACAATTTTGAATAAGGATTACTCATGGTTAATCACAATTTTGAATAAGGATTAATCACGGTTAATCACAATTTTGAATAGGGATTAATCACGGTTAATCACAATTTTGAATAAGGATTAATCACGGTTAATCACAATTTTGAATAAGGATTAATCACGGTTAATCACAATTTTGAATAGGGATTAATCACGGTTAATCACAATTTTGAATAAGGATTAATCACGGTTAATCACAATGTTGAATAAGGATTAATCACGGTTAATCACAATTTTGAATAGGGATTAATCACGGTTAATCACAATTTTGAATAAGGATTAATCATGGTTAATTTACAATGTTGAATAAGGATTAATCACGGTTAATCACAATTTAAAATTTGGATCAATCATGGTAAATCACAATTTTGAATAAGGATTAATGATGATTAATCACTTTTTTTTTTTTTTAAGTGGATTGATCATGATTAATCAGGATTTCGAATGCAGATTAATCATCGTTAATCACAGTTCAGCATTTGGATTAGTCATGATTAATCACAGGTAATTACCAGGCCTGGTAATACGAATGTTGTCGCATTCTGTCATTACAACCTTTAAACAAGATGCTCCCTGTGTTTACACTGGCGTACCTAATGAAGTGGCCAGCGGTCCTCATCAAAATAAAAGCATAAATTGTCTCATTAATGCGTCACGGTTGTCACGTGCACTTCCTGTAATGTGTGAGGAGAGAGAGAGAGCGAGAGAGAGAGAGAGAGAGTAAGGAGTTGTACTGTCCCTTTAAGAGCCGCAGCCGCTGCCTCCTCTTAGTGGACCTGCTCTCCACGCGCCTTATTATTGTTGCTGTTGCTGCTGCGCAGGATGTGAGATCGTGGAAGGAGGCGACATGGATCTGTGCAGCGTGACGTGTTTGAGGATTCTTCTCTCTTCTTATCTCATCTTGCTGCCGCTCACAGGTAGGAACTTCCTCTTTCACTCGGAAATGTACTGGCAGACGCAGTGCCATAAATGAATAGGATGAGAATAAGAATAGTTAGTGGGTTGAGGGGAATATGATGAGAATAATAATAGTTAGTGGGTTGAGGGGTGCGTGGAAAGTCTGCCCCCCGCAGCGTGACACACAATTACTGCACACCAAATCATGAGAGCATGCTTTTTAAAAAAATCTTCCTACACTTTGTATCCCTACTGTTTGTTACCACTAACTTAAGAATCATGAAAAAGTGATATCCAAACAGCGGACATTTATCCATGAAAATATGGAAGCAGCTGCAGAGGGGATAGAAGTCCACGCTCCAAAAATAAATGTAATGCTATTGTTGTGGTTTAGATGGCTTTCGGAGGCTCTTGGCTGGCAGGACAAGTCAGCAAATGTTGCAGGTGTGTCAGGCACAGCAACAATGTTCTCTTTTGGGGTCCTGAAAATGAATTTTTAAAAACAGATTTTTAGCACAGATGTTAGAGTTAGTACAAAAAAAAGATGGCTGATTCACACGGAAATTACTAAAGAGATCTTTCGTGACGGGCCTTGCTATATTTATTATTATTATTATTATTATTATTATTATTATTATTATTATTATTATTGTTATTATATCATTGATATTATTATTATTATTACTTTCATAGTAATTATTATTATTATATTATTATTATTGTTATTATAATTATTACCATTGATATTATTATTATTACCATTATTGTTATTATAATTAATATCATTGATATTATTATTATTATTCTCATTATAATAATAATAATTATCATCATATTATTATTGTTGTTATTATAATTAACATCATTGATATTATTATTATTATTCTCATTATAGTAATAATAATTATCATCATATTATTATTGTTGTTTTTATAATTAACATCATTGATATTATTAGTATTATTATTGTCAATATTATAATAACAATAATTATCATATTACTATTATTGTTATTATAATTAACATAATTGACATGATTATTATTATTATTCTAATAATAATGATAATTATTATTACCATGTTATTATTGTTGTTATTATAATTAACATCATTGATACTATTATCATTATTCTCAATATTATAATAACGATAATTATTATATTATTGTTGTTGTTATTATAATTAACATCATTGATATTATTATTATTGGTATTATTATTGTCATTATAATCATTATTATTGTTATATTATTATTATTATTATAATTATTACCATTGATAATATCATTATTACTATTATTGTTATAATTAGTATCATTGATATTAATATTGTTGTTATTGATATTATAATTATCATTGTTATTTTCATTATTGTTGTTGTTATTATTATTAACAATATTATTATTATTATTATTTTCCTTTGTGTTTTGATGCCTTTTTGAGGCCCTTAACTTGCACGATAGTCAACATTTTTTGCAGGTATGGAAAAATTGTTTATATTTTGGGTTGACCCGAAAACAACGCTAATTAGTAAAAGGTAGCCCCTCCCACCAGTTTCTGGTATTAACACGAACAATCGCTGGGGAGGTTTATCATGAGGGGCCACACGTAACCACCAGGGCCCCGTCTAAATTAATATTTGTATTGTTATTAATATTATTATTATATCCACATTTTGATGCCTTTTTGAGCCCTTAACATGCCAGAAAAGTCGCCAAATGTTGTAGTTACGTCATGCACGGCAAAGTTTTTTGGGGTAGTTTCCACGTAATCGCTGGAGACGTCCATCACGATTGGACTGACGCAAAATTCTCAAGAACCCAGACCTGAAATCAATCATCTTGGCCACTTTTCGGCCACAAACGGGACTTTAACCAACTTTAACTTGGACCAAACGAGGTTGAAATGACAGATATTTGACATAGTGACTTGTGTAAATTGTACGAAATGGATTTCTATTCAATTGAACAATTATTGCATGAATCATGCACAGCCGTGTTTCTTAACCATAGGGCCACCAGCGCCCCCTGAAGGGCCGCCAAAAACATATTCGTTTCTCAGCTCCAGTTGTAATACACTTTTCCACCACTTGTGGCAGTAATGACAACATCAGGCAAACAGAAGAAGTCTCAGAGAAGTTTTCTTCAGTGCCAAAAAATATGACCACATTAATGAAGCTGTATTTGCATTTGCACTTAGATTTATTTCACAAACACATATCCTAATTTTTATAATTACTTTTTATTATTAATTACTTCAAATGTATTTATTTCAGCACAACATAGTTTGTAAATTGTATAAAATAATTGTAAAACATATCAATTTGTTTTTCATAATTTTTCTTGTATCTTTTTGATGATACTTATTTAGGAAACGTATATATTATTATTTATTATTAACTTAGTTAGAATCTGTTTATTTTAGCACTCTGTAGTTGTATGTACATTTATTTTTCATCAGTTTTTATTGAGTCCCTTGTAGTGTTTTGGTACTTTTCAATACTTTTCTAAATAGAGGGGACCACAAAAAATGTCATTATTGTCTTTATTGTAGCAAAAAATGTTAGTGTACATGAAACATATGTTTATTATTGTCATTTAGTCCTTAAATAAAATAGACAACTTGTCTTTTAGTAGTAAGTAAACAAACAAAGACTCCTAATTAGTCTATGCAGTAACATATTGTGTCATTTATACACCTATTATTTTGTACACATTATGAGGGACAAACTGTAAAAATGGATTATTCATCTACTTGTTCATTTACTGTTAATATCTGCTTATTTTCTGTTTTAACATGTTCTATCTACACTTCTTAATAATCACTTATTCTTCTCTTCTTTGATACTTGACATTAGTTTTGGATGATACCACACATTTAGGTATGGATCCGATACCAAGTCGTTACAGGATCATACATTGGTCGTATTCAAAGTCCTCATGTGTCCAGGGACATATTTACTGACTTTATAAACATAATATACATTTAAAAAAAAGGAAAAAAGATTTTGTGATGCTAAAAATATCGATGTAATCATCATAGTATCGACTAGATACGCTCCTGTACTTGGTATCATTACAGTGGATGTCAGGTGTAGATCCACCCATGGCGTTTGTTTACATTGTGATGCCGGTGAGCTATTGTATCCTCCTAAGGTGTGTAGTGAAGCATGTTTAGATATTCCTCATCCTCCAGTGATAATGGTACTTGTAAGAAACTTACTTTATTTGTCGCCATGGAGACCAGGATTATGGTCTTAAAGCACCTCTTCCTTTCAGTGTTATAACTTCCCCTTTATCTTGACTTTTTACACCAAAATGCGTCCATTCTCCCTTTTCTGTCTACACACTGTGTCTGCTTGTAAGTACTCTGTGTGTGTGCACTGCCGAACATGCTCCTCTCCTCCTAAAACCAGCAATGTCATGATGCAAAGACGACGGAGGGGTGGGGGACCGGTACCTTTTAGAGGCGGTATAGTACCGAATATGATTAATTAGTATCGCGATACTATACTAGTACCGGTATACCGTACAACCCTAGTCCCTTGTTTTGCAGAATATTTGATTAGTATTTATTTTTCTAATCAGGCTGACCTAAGCCTGGGTAATAATGAACACATGCGTTCATATCATGTGACAAGGTTGTAAACTGTAAGCAGGTTAGATGTAATTATTTCATATAATCTAAATTAAGAGGTTTACTAATCCAGTGTTAATATTTGAGTGGGCCCCGTGTAGTGGAAGATTTCAAAAAGGTTAAGAACCCCTGATGTGCAGATCAATGTATACGTAAGATGAGGGCGGAGAAGCTGCCTTCAGAATAAAACTGTTTTTAAAGATTTGAATAAATGTTCATTTTTGACCTTCTGACAATAAAACAAATATTGTTTTTAAAAAAAAATCTCATTTAAATGATGCAGACACGTTACTTACTGTGATTCATCAAAAAAAACGAATGGTCCGACTGCACTAATCCAAAGTAAACACACTTTTATTTTGACACAGTACGACAGTTGCTGAGCAAACGTTCCTGGGAATGTTTACCTTTAACCTGCCAGCTCAGGTGTGCAGATCACAGCAGCGCTCATTTGCATAACCACCGGAGGGAGGGAAGGGGCGGGGCCACTCCTTCTCCCGCTAGGCAACAGGTGTGTGTTGTCGGTTTGAAGACATCAATTATTCACGGCAGCCAAATGACACTGGATGGAGTCACCACACATGCCAGTTGTGGCTCGTTATTGGAATGACTTATTCTTACATAGTTATATTTATTATTTTATTGTAATGACTTATTCTTAATGAGTTATATTTATTATGTTATTGTAATGACTTATTCTTAATGAGTTACATTTATTATGTTATTGTCATGAGTTATTCTTAATGAGTTATATTTATTATGTTATTGTAATGAGTTATTCTTAATGAGTTATATTTATTATGTTATTGGAATGACTTATTCTTAATTAGTTATATTTATTATGTTATTGTCATGAGTTATTCTTAATGAGTTATATTTATTATGTTATTGTAATGAGTTATTTTTAATTTAGTTATACTTATTATGTTATTGTAATGAGTTATTTTTAATTAGTTATACTTATTATGTTATTGTATTGAGTTTTTCTTAATTAGTTATATTTATTATGTTATTGGAATGACTTATTATTACATAGTTATACTTATTATGTTATTGTAATGAGTTATTCTTAATTAGTTATATTTATTATGTTATTGGAATGACTTATTCTTAATTAGTTATATTTATTATGTTATTGTCATGAGTTATTCTTAATTAGTTATATTTATTATGTTATTGTAATGAGTTATTCTTAATTAGTTATACTTATTATGTTATTGTAATGATTTATTCTTAATTAGTTATACTTATTATGTTATTGTATTGAGTTATTCTTAATTAGTTATACTTATTATGTTATTGTCATGAGTTATTCTTAATTAGTTATATTTATTATGTTATTGTAATGAGTTATTCTTAATTAGTTATACTTATTATGTTATTGTCATGAGTTATTCTTAATTAGTTATATTTATTATGTTATTGTAATGAGTTATTTTTAATTAGTTATACTTATTATGTTATTGTATTGAGTTTTTCTTAATTATTTATTATGTTATTGTAATGAGTTATTCTTCATTAGTTATACTTATTATGTTATTGTAATGAGTTATTCTTAATTAGTTATATTTATTATGTTATTAGAATGAGTTATTCTTAATTAGTTATACTTGGTAGTATCTGTGTCGCTTGTGTCAATCATGTGATGAGATGGAGGTCAGAATATTGCACTTTGCACAAATGTTGCTCTCTTGGTGGGAATTATTGTTAACTAAATGAGCGGGGATAGGCTCCGTTAGATGAGGTTAGATGAGGTGTGAATGCTGAAGTTGAAGTGAAATGCTGACAGAATGTAGTATGAATGGAAGAATAGTTTGAATGTTGGAATGGTTTGAATGTTGAAGAGTTTGAATTTCCAGGAAAAACAGAATTTGGTGTGGAAGTTGGTAAATTGTTAGTTTGAATGTCCAGGATGAGTTGAATGTGTTGATGTTGGAATGGTTTGAATAGGTTGAAAAATGTGGGAATTGTGCAACTTGGAAAAATGTCCCATTCATTTCATTGGGAACTTCCTGGAAATTTGGGAATTTTGTGAAAAGTGGGATTTTTTTTTTTTTAAATGAATGTCCTGAATGAGCTAAAATGGTTGGTGTTGGAATTGTTTAAATCTGTCAAGAAATGTTGAAGTAGTAACAGTTTTTTAATTGAAAAATGGTATTATGGAATTTCGGGAAAACCGGAAATTTTTCAAGTTCTTAAACCAACTTGGTTTTTTGTCCTGATTAAGAGGAATATTTTGACAGTGGAACGCTTGAAATGGGTTGAAAAATGTGAAAGGAGTCATCGCACTAAAAAAGGTTGGAAATAAGGTTAGAAAAAACAGGAATTCCTGGAAATTTTTTGAACGTGGAAAAATGGTTGTTTGAATTTCCAGGATGAGTGGAATGTGTTGAAGGTGGAATGGTTTGAATAGGTTGAAAAATGTGGGAATTGTGCAACTTGGAAAAATGTCCCATTCATTTCAATGGGAACTTCCTGGAAATTTGGGAAAAGTGGGATTTAAAAAAAATTGAATGTCCTGAATGGATGAGTTGGTTGGTGTTGGAATTGTTTAAATCGGTCAAGAAATGTTGAAGTAGTAACAGTTTTTTTAATTGAAAAATGGTATCATGGAATTTCGGGAAAACCGGAAATTTTTCAAGTCCTTAAACCAACTTGTTTTTTTGTCCTGATTAAGAGGAATGTTTTGACAGTGGAACGCTTGAAATGGGTTGAAAAATGTGAAAGGAGTCATCGCACTAAAAAAGGTTGGAAATAAGGTTAGAAAAAAACAGGAATTCCTGGAAATTTTTTGAACGTGGAAAAATGGTTGTTTGAATTTCCAGGATGAGTGGAATGTGTTGAAGGTGGAATGGTTTGAATAGGTTGAAAAATGTGGGAATTGTGCAACTTGGAAAAATGTCCCATTCATTTCAATGGGAACTTCCTGGAAATTTGGGAAAAGTGGGATTTAAAAAAAATTGAATGTCCTGAATGGATGAGTTGGTCGGTGTTGGAATTGTTTAAATCGGTCAAGAAATGTTGAAATAGTAACAGTTTTTTTAATTGAAAAATGGTATCATGGAATTTCGGGAAAACCGGAAATTTTTCAAGTTCTTAAACCAACTTGGTGTTTTGTACTGATTAAGAGGAATATTTTGACAGTGGAACGCTTGAAATGGGTTGAAAAATGTGAAAGGAGTCATCGCACTGAAAATGTTTGAAATAAGGTTAGAAAAAAATAGGAATTCCTGGAAATTTGTTGACCGTGGAAAAATGGTTGTTTGAATTTCTAGGATGAGTGGAATGTGTTGAAGGTGGAATGGTTTGAATAGGTTGGAAAATGTGGGAATTGTGCAACTTGGAAAAATGTCCCATTCATTTCAATGGGAATTTCCGGGAAATTTTTGAATTTTGGGAAAAGTGGAATTAAAAAAAAAAAAAAGAATGTCCTGAATGGATGCATTGGTTGGTATTGGAATTGTTTAAATCTGTCAAGAAATGTTGAAGTAGTAACAGTTTTTTAATTGGAAAATGGTATTATGAAATTTCGGGAAAACCGGGAATTTTTCAAGTTCTTAAACCAACTTGTTTTTTTGTCCTGACTAAGAGGAATGTTTTGGCGGTGGAACACTTGAAATTGGTTGAAAAATGTGAAAGGAGTCATCGCACTAAAAAAGGTTGGAAATAACATTAGGGAAAAAAACAGGAATTCCTGGAAATTTGTTGAAGGTGGAAAAATGGTTGTTTGAATTTCCAGAATGAGTGGAATGTGTTGATGGTGGAATGGTTGGAATCGGTTGAAAAATGTGGGAGTTGAGAACTTTGAAAAATGTCCCATTCTTTTCAAT
Source organism: Entelurus aequoreus (assembly GCF_033978785.1). Taxonomy (NCBI): domain Eukaryota; kingdom Metazoa; phylum Chordata; class Actinopteri; order Syngnathiformes; family Syngnathidae; genus Entelurus; species Entelurus aequoreus. Next base: position 49,141,804 of record NC_084748.1, on the reverse strand, counting down.
GGGAACTTCCTGGAATATTTGGAAATTTCGGGAAAAGCGGAATTTTTTTTGGAAAATCCTAAACAATTTAAATGGTCTTAATGAGTTGAAATGGTTGGTGTCGGAATTTTTCAAATCGGTCGAGAAATGTCGAAGTAGTAACATTTTTAATTGAGAAATGGTACTAAGGAATTCGTGGAATTTCGGGTAAACCGGGAATTTTCCAAGTTCAAAAAACAACTTCGTTTTTTTTTTCCTGATTAAGAGGAATGATTTGACGGTGGAACGGTTGAAGTGGGTTGAAAAATGAAATAATGTTAGAAAAAGACAGGAATTCCTGGAAATTTGTTGAATGTGGAAAAATGGTTGTTTGAATGTCCAGGATGAGTGGAATGTGTTGAAGCTGGAATGGTTTGAAGTTTGAAAAATGTAGGAATTGTGGAAGTTTGAAAAATGGATAATTCATTTTGAATGGGGAAAATGTCCCTAAAGGCTGGGAATTCTTGGAAATCCGGGAATTTTTAAAATAATTGTTGAAAAGGAGCACACAATTCCTGAAAAGGAAGTTTGAATGGTTTGAGTCGGATTAAAAATGTGGGAGTTGTGGAACTTTGAAAAATGTCCCATTCTTTTCAATGGGAATTTCATGGAAATTTGGGAATTTCGGGAAAAAGCGGGAATTTTTTGAAAATGCCAAAAAATTTGAATGGTCTGAATGGTTGGTGTTGGAATTTTTCAAATCGGTCAAGAAATGTTGAAGTAGTAACATTTTTAATTGAGAAATGGTACTAAGGAATTCCTGGAATTTCGGGAAAACCGGAAATTTTCCCGGTTGAAAAAACAACTTGTTTTTTTTTTCTGATTAAGAGGAATGATTTGGCGGTGGAACGGTTGAAGTGGGTTGAAAAATGTGAAAGGAGTCATCACACTGAAAAAGGTTAGAAATAAGGTTACAAAAAACAGGAATTCCTGGAAATTTGTTGAACGTGAAAAAATGATAGTTTGAATTTCCAGGATGAGTGGAATGTGTTGAAGGTAGAACGATTTAAATCGGTTCAAAAATATTGGAATTGTGGAAGTTTGAAAAATGGATAATTCATTTTGAATGGGGAAAATGTCCCTAAAGGCTGGGAATTCTTGGAATTCCGGGAATTTTTAAAAATAATTGTTAAAAAGGAGCACACAATTCCTGAAAAGGAAGTTGGAACGGTTTGAGTCGGATTAAAAATGTGGGAGTTGTGGAACTTTGAAAAATGTCCCCGTCTTTTCAATGGGAATTTCATGGAAATTTGGGAATTTCGGGAAAAAGCGGGAATTTTTTGAAAATGCCAAAAAAATTGAATGGTCTGAATGGTTGGTGTTGGAATTTTTCAAATCGGTCAAGAAATGTTGAAGTAGTAACATTTTTAATTGAGAAATGGTACTAAGGAATTCCTGGAATTTCGGGAAAACCGGAAATTTTCCCAGTTCAAAAAACAACTTGTTTTTTTTCCCCTGATTAAGAGGAATGATTTGGCGGTGGAACGGCTGAAGTGGGTTGAAAAATGTGAAAGGAGTCATCACACTGAAAAAGGTTAGAAATAAGGTTACAAAAAACAGGAATTCCTGGAAATTTGTTGAACGTGAAAAAATGGTAGTTTGAATTTCCAGGATGAGTGGAATGTGTTGAAGGTAGAACGGTTTAAATCGGTTGAAAAATGTGGGAATTGTGGAAGTTTGAAAAATTGATAATTCATTTTGAATGGGGAAAATGTCCCTAAAGACTGGGAATTCTTGGAAATCCGGGAATTTTTAAAATAATTGTTGAAAAGGAGCACACAATTCCTGAAAAGGAAGTTTGAATGGTTTGAGTCGGATTAAAAATGTGGGAGTTGTGGAACTTTGAAAAATTTCCCATTATTTTCAATGGGAATTTCATGGAAATTTGGGAATTTCGGGAAAAAGCGGGAATTTTTTGAAAATGCCAAAAAATTTGAATGGTCTGAATGGTTGGTGTTGGAATTTTTCAAATCGGTCAAGAAATGTTGAAGTAGTGACATTTTTAATTGAGAAATGGTACTAAGGAATTCCTGGAATTTCAGGAAAACCGGAAATTTTCCCAGTTCAAAAAACAACTTGTTTTTTTCCCTCCTAATTAAGAGGAATGATTTGGCGGTGGAACGGTTGAAGTGGGTTGAAAAATGTGAAAGGAGTCATCACACTAAAAAAGGTTAGAAATAAGGTTACAAAAAACAGGAATTCCTGGAAATTTGTTGAACGTGAAAAAATGATAGTTTGAATTTCCAGGATGAGTGGAATGTGTTGAAGGTAGAACGGTTTAAATCGGTTGAAAAATGTGGTAATTGTGGAAGTTTGAAAAATGGATCATTCATTTTGAATGGGGAAAATGTCCCTAAAGGCTGGGAATTCTTGGAAATCCGGGAATTTTTAAAATAATTGTTGAAAAGGAGCACACAATTCCTGAAAAGGAAGTTTGAATGGTTTGAGTCGGATTAAAAATGTGGGAGTTGTGGAACTTTGAAAAATTTCCCATTCTTTTCAATGGGAATTTCATGGAAATTTGGGAATTTCGTGAAAAAGCGGGGAATTTTTTGAAAATGCCAAAAAATTTGAATGGTTGGTGTTGGAATTTTTCAAATCGGTCGAGAAATGTTGAAGTAGTAACATTTTTAATTGAGAAATGGTACTAAGGAATTCCTGGAATTTCGGGAAAACCGGGAATTTGTTGAAGTGGGTTGAAAAATGTGGGCGGAGTAGTCGACAGAAAAAAGGGTCAATAAGACAACATTAGTAATAAATATGTTACTTAATTAACATGTCAATCAAATTAAAGCGAAAATAAAAATACAGATTCACCACTTTAGTCATAATTCTTGCGCTTAATCTTCTCTATGACTTCAGCTCCAGCCTTCTTCTGTTAGTTTGATATTGTCATTACTGCCTCAAGTGGTGTAAAAGTGTATTACAACTGAGAAACACATGTTCTTTTGGCGGCCCTCTAGGGGCCCCCGGCCCTATGGGTAACAAACACTGTTGTAGTCCGGGTGACACGCATGTGCAGAGTGGACCATTGCTAACTCTAAAAAAAAAAACGGATCCCAAACGAACGGCTCTTGATTGGGAATCGGGTTCAGTTCAAAAGAGTCGTTCAAAAGAGTCGTTCAAAAGAGTCGTTCAAAAGAGTCGATTCGCTGGGGAGTGTCACATGTCTACGAGTCACACACACAAACGCTAGGGCTGTGAATCTTTGGGGACCACACGAGTCCGTTCCATTCTTGGGGTAACGACTCTATTCAGAATTGATTCTTGATTCAAAACAATTCTATGATTCCTCCATAAAACAAACAAACAACTCTGATCAATACTTTTATTATTTACTTATCTGTACAGCAAACTCTGTATTACATCAACAATACCATCTGCCTGCTGGGAAAGGACACATTTAAATAATAATAATAATAATACTTAAAAAAAACCAACGACATTTGATTGTTTTAATCGATTAAGAATCGTTACAAGTAAGAATCGTGAGTCATTTGAAATGTTATTTTTCACTCCCCCGAGCTGATGGTTCCTGCAACATTTCACACTTCTGTAGAGGTCAACACATTTGACCCCGCTCCCTCACTCTGAAAAAGGCTGATATTGACTTTTCCCAGCGGGGGGCCCCTGTGCAGAGCTGGCCCTCCAGGGCCCAACGGTCACATGAGGATCCTGTTGTTGGTGCAGCACACATGTGTCATACTCAAATATTACTAATACAACTACCTCCATGTGTTTGTTTGTGTTGTTTTATGTTGTTTTATGTTGTCTTATGTCAACTCACCTTAATGTGTGTTCTTACATGTGTGTGTTTTATGTTGTTTTATGTTAACTCACCTTAATGTGTGTTCTTACATGTGTGTGTTTTATGTTGTTTTATGTCAACTCACCTTAATGTGTGTTTTTACATGTGTGTGTTTTATGTTGTTTTATGTTAACTCACCTTAATGTGTGTTCTTACATGTGTGTGTTTTATGTTGTTTTATGTTAACTCACCTTAATGTGTGTTCTTACATGTGTGTGTTTTATGTTATTTTATGTTAACTCACCTTAATGTGTGTTCTTACATGTGTGTGTTTTATGTTGTTTTATGTCAACTCACCTTAATGTGTGTTTTTACATGTGTGTGTTTTATGTTGTTTTATGTCAACTCACCTTAATGTGTGTTTTTACATGTGTGTGTTTTATGTTGTTTTATGTTGTTTTATGTTGTTTTATGTCAACTCACCTTAATGTGTGTTTTTACATGTGTGTGTTTTATGTTGTTTTATGTTGTTTTATGTTAACTCACCTTAATGTGTGTTCTTACATGTGTGTGTTTTATGTTATTTTATGTTAACTCACCTTAATGTGTGTTCTTACATGTGTGTGTTTTATGTTGTTTTATGTCAACTCACCTTAATGTGTGTTTTTACATGTGTGTGTTTTATGTTGTTTTATGTTAACTCACCTTAATGTGTGTTCTTACATGTGTGTGTTTTATGTTGTTTTATGTCAACTCACCTTAATGTGTGTTTTTACATGTGTGTGTTTTATGTTGTTTTATGTTGTTTTATGTTAACTCACCTTAATGTGTGTTTTTACATGTGTGTGTTTTATGTTGTTTTATGTTAACTCACCTTAATGTGTGTTCTTACATGTGTGTGTTTTATGTTGTTTTATGTCAACTCACCTTAATGTGTGTTTTTACATGTGTGTGTTTTATGTTGTTTTATGTTGTTTTATGTTAACTCACCTTAATGTGTGTTTTTACATGTGTGTGTTTTATGTTGTTTTATGTTGTTTTATGTCAACTCACCTTAATGTGTGTTTTTACATGTGTGTGTTTTATGTTGTTTTATGTTGTTTTATGTTAACTCACCTTAATGTGTGTTTTTACATGTGTGTGTTTTATGTTGTTTTATGTTGTTTTATGTTGTTTTATGTCAACTCACCTTAATGTGTGTTTTTACATGTGTGTGTTTTATGTTGTTTTATGTTGTTTTATGTTAACTCACCTTAATGTGTGTTTTTACATGTGTGTGTTTTATGTTGTTTTATGTTGTTTTATGTTGTTTTATGTCAACTCACCTTAATGTGTGTTTTTACATGTGTGTGTTTTATGTTGTTCTATGTTGTTTTATGTTGTTTTATGTTAACTCACCTTAATGTGTGTTCTTACATGTGTGTGTTTTATGTTGTTTTATGTTGTTTTATGTCAACTCACCTTAATGTGTGTTCTTACATGTGTGTGTTTTATGTTGTTTTATGTTGTTTTATGTTAACTCACCTTAATGTGTGTTCTTACATGTGTGTGTTTTATGTTGTTTTATGTTGTTTTTGAGACATATTTTAGTGTAAAGACAGTTATGAGAGTAAAGAAGTAAAAAGTGTGACATAGTTGAGTGTAAAGAAGTAAAAAGTGAGACATAGTTGAGTGTAAAGAAGTAAAAAGTGAGACATAGTTGAGTGTAAAGAAGTAAAAAGTGAGACATAGTTGAGTGTAAAGAAGTAAAAAGTGAGACATAGTTGAGTGTAAAGAAGTAAAAAGTGAGACATAGTTGAGTGTAAAGAAGTAAAAAGTGAGACATAGTTGAGTGTAAAGAAGTAAAAAGTGAGACATAGTTGAGTGTAAAGAAGTAAAAAGTGAGACATAGTTGAGTGTAAAGACAGTTATGAGAGTAAAGAAGTAAAAAGTGTGACATAGTTGAGTGTAAAGAAGTAAAAAGTGAGACATAGTTGAGTGTAAAGAAGTAAAAAGTGAGACATAGTTGAGTGTAAAGAAGTAAAAAGTGAGACATAGTTGAGTGTAAAGAAGTAAAAAGTGAGACATAGTTGAGTGTAAAGAAATAAAAAGTGAGACATAGTTGAGTGTAAAGAAGTAAAAAGTGAGACATAGTTGAGTGTAAAGAAGTAAAAAGTGAGACATAGTTGAGTGTAAAGAAGTAAAAAGTGAGACATAGTTGAGTGTAAAGACAGTTATGAGAGTAAAGAAGTAAAAAGTGTGACATAGTTGAGTGTAAAGAAGTAAAAAGTGAGACATAGTTGAGTGTAAAGAAGTAAAAAGTGAGACATAGTTGAGTGTAAAGAAGTAAAAAGTGAGACATAGTTGAGTGTAAAGAAGTAAAAAGTGAGACATAGTTGAGTGTAAAGAAGTAAAAAGTGAGACATAGTTGAGTGTAAAGAAGTAAAAAGTGTGACATAGTTGAGTGTAAAGAAGTAAAAAGTGAGACATAGTTGAGTGTAAAGAAGTAAAAAGTGAGACATAGTTGAGTGTAAAGAAGTAAAAAGTGAGACATAGTTGAGTGTAAAGAAGTAAAAAGTGAGACATAGTTGAGTGTAAAGAAGTAAAAAGTGAGACATAGTTGAGTGTAAAGAAGTAAAAAGTGAGACATAGTTCAGTATAAAGAAGTAAAAAGTGAGACATAGTTGAGTGTAAAGAAGTAAAAAGTGTGACATAGTTGAGTGTAAAGAAGTAAAAAGTGTGACATAGTTGAGTGTAAAGAAGTAAAAAGTGAGACATAGTTGAGTGTAAAGAAGTAAAAAGTGAGACATAGTTGAGTGTAAAGAAGTAAAAAGTGAGACATAGTTGAGTGTAAAGACAGTTATGAGAGTAAAGAAGTAAAAAGTGTGACATAGTTGAGTGTAAAGAAGTAAAAAGTGTGACATAGTTGAGTGTAAAGAAGTAAAAAGTGTGACATAGTTGAGTGTAAAGAAGTAAAAAGTGTGACATAGTTGAGTGTAAAGAAGTAAAAAGTGAGACATAGTTGAGTGTAAAGAAGTAAAAAGTGAGACATAGTTGAGTGTAAAGAAGTAAAAAGTGAGACATAGTTGAAGTAAAAAGTGAGACATAGTTGAGTGTAAAGAAGTAAAAAGTGAGACATAGTTGAGTGTAAAGAAGTAAAAAGTGAGACATAGTTGAGTGTAAAGAAGTAAAAAGTGAGACATAGTTGAGTGTAAAGAAGTAAAAAGTGAGACATAGTTGAGTGTAAAGAAGTAAAAAGTGAGACATAGTTGAAGTAAAAAGTGAGACATAGTTGAGTGTAAAGAAGTAAAAAGTGAGACATAGTTGAAGTAAAAAGTGAGACATAGTTGAGTGTAAAGAAGTAAAAAGTGAGACATAGTTGAAGTAAAAAGTGAGACATAGTTGAGTGTAAAGAAGTAAAAAGTGAGACATAGTTGAAGTAAAAAGTGAGACATAGTTGAAGTAAAAAGTGAGACATAGTTGAAGTAAAAAGTGAGACATAGTTGAAGTAAAAAGTGAGACATAGTTGAAGTAAAAAGTGAGACATAGTTGAAGTAAAAAGTGAGACATAGTTGAGTGTAAAGAAGTAAAAAGTGAGACATAGTTGAAGTAAAAAGTGAGACATAGTTGAAGTAAAAAGTGAGACATAGTTGAGTGTAAACATGAAGAAGGACACACATTATTATTATTACTTCCTGTCTTCATGGCTGGAGGAAAGATGTCACATGTGGTAGAGAATCTCTCTGACATTTTCAAGAATGTTTTCTTTTTTTCCAATGATCTTGTGAGCATCCTGCGACCACGTGTCTCGTCTGTGTGTTGCCATGGCAGCGAGGTGCAAGCCCGTCATCTCCCCCGGCGGGCCCCACATCGTGGTCCCCAAGCGGGGCCGGCTGGAGCTCCATTGCCATGACAACGCCAGCGCGTCCGGGCTCAGGTGGCAGCGGGACAAAGCTCGCCGACTGGAGGGGGAGGCGGAGGAAGGGGGCGTGGCCGTGGTCAAGGTGGCCGCCGTGCAGCCCTACCACATGGGCCGCTACGTGTGCGTCAACAACAGCACGCGGGAGAGCAGCTCCATCTACGTCTACGTCAAAGGTGGGTGTGGCGGACATCTTTGTTCCCGGACTCCCAGGTGACCCCCCCCCCGTGTGGTGTGCACAGACCCCGCCCACGCCTTCCAGCGCACCATGGTCAGTGTCATCCTGGTGAGGGCCGGAGAGAACTGCACCATCCCCTGCCTGGTCACTGACCCCCATGTGACCCTGCTGGCCCTGCACACCTGCGACGGGCGACCTTTGCCCTCCGCCATGAAGTACTGGACCCAGCGCGAGGAAGGCGTTACCGTCGGCAACGCCCAGAAGGACTTTGAGGGATGTTACGTGTGTGTAGGGCGCAGAGGTGACCTCAACCTGACCTCTGGACACTACACTCTGGACGTGCGGCAAGGTGACTACTGGAACACACCCCGCTACTTACCTACTTACTTCTTACCTGTTTACTACTTACCTGTTTACTACTTACCTCTTTACTACTTATCTGTTTACTACTGACCTATTTACTACTTACCTCTTTACTACTTACCTGTTTACTACTTACCTATTTACTACTTACCTATTTACTACTTCTCTATTTACTACTTCTCTATTTACTACTTACCTATTTACTACTTACTTAATTTACTACTTACCTATTTACTACTTCTCTATTTACTACTTACCTATTTACTATTTACTTCATTTACTACTTACCTATTTACTACTTCTATATTTACTACTTTCTTCATTTCCTACTTCTATATTTACTACTTTCTTCATTTACTACTTACCTGTTTACTACTTACTTCATTTACTACTTACCTATTTACTACTTACCTATTTACTACTTCTCTATTTACTACTTTCCTATTTACTACTTTCTTCATTTACTACTTACCTGTTTACTACTTCTATATTTACTACTTACCTATTTACTACTTACCTATTTACTACTTTCTTCATTCACTACTTACCTATTTACTACTTCTCTATTTACTACTTACCTATTTACTACTTACTTCATTTACTACTTCTATATTTACTACTTTCTTCATTTACTACTTACCTATTTACTACTTTTTTCATTTACTACTTACCTATTTACTACTTTCTTCATTTACTACTTACCTATTTATTACTTTCTTCATTTACTACTTCTCTATTTACTACTTTCTTCATTTACTACTTCTCTATTTACTACTTTTTTCATTTACTACTTCTCTATTTACTACTTTCTTCATTTACTACTTCTGTATTTACTACTTTATTCATTTAATACTTACCTATTTACTACTTTCTTCATTTACTACTTACCTTTTTACTACATTTATCATTTACTACTTACCTATTCACTACTTTCTTCATTTACAACTTCTCAATATACTACTTTCTTCATTTACTACATTTTTCATTTACTACATTCTTCATTTACTACTTACCTATTTACTACTTTCTTCATTTACCACTTCTCTATTTACTACTTTCTTCATTTACTACTTGTCAATTTACTACTTTCTTCATTTACTACTTCTCAATTTAGTACTTTCTTCATTTACTACTTCTCTATTTACTACTTTTTTCATTTACCACTTCTTTATTTACTACTTTCTTCATTTACTACTTTCCTATTTACTACTTTCTTCATTTACTACTTCTCTATTTACTACTTTCTTCATTTACTACTTACCTATTTACTACTTTTCTATTTACTACTTTCTTAATTTACTATTTACCTATTTACTACTTTCTTCATTTACTACTTACCTATTTACTACTTTCTTCATTTACTAC
>NC_084748.1:49119734-49127234 GCF_033978785.1 Entelurus aequoreus | reverse complement strand
ACATTTTGTAATAAAGACACATATTAACCTCCATAAAATGTAACTTAAATGAATATTGAACATTTTAAGGTGCATTGTTTTTTTACACTGAATTTTAATACTCTAAATTTTAAAAGACTGAATTTTTTTTTCCATAACATTTTTAGCATAATTTGATGTAAAAAAAAAAATCAAATGCAAAAAAATTACAGTTACATAAATTCAGTGTCAATAAAAATATTTCGTAATAAAGACACATATTAACCTTTCATAAAATTGAACTTAAATAAATATTGAACATTTTGAAGTGCTTTTTTTTTCACTGAATTTTAAAAGACTGATTTTATTTTCAGTGAAATTTTGAGCATAATTTGATGTAAAAAAAAAAAATCAAATGCAAAAAAATTACAGTTACATAAATTCAGTGTCAATAAAAATATTTCGTAATAAAGACACATATTAACCTCCATAAAATTGAACTTAAATAAATATTGAACATTTTGAAGTGCTTTTTTTTTCACTGAATTTTAAAAGACTGATTTTATTTTCAGTGAAATTTTGAGCATAATTTGATGTAAAAAAAATCCAGTCCACAAATTTCAAACGCAAAACATTCAGTTAGATACATTTGGTGTCAATAAAAGGATTTTGTGATAAAGACACAAATTACCCTCCATAAAATTTAACTTACATAAATATTGAACATTTTAAAGTGCATTTTAATTTATTTTTTTTACACTGAATACACACATTTTTTTACACTGAATTTTTATACTCTAAATTTTAAAAGACTGAATTTTTTCCCCATAACATTTTGAGCATAATTTGATGTAAAAAAAAAAAATCCAGTTCACAAAATTCAAACGCAAAAAATTAAATTATATAAATTCGGTGTCAATAAAAAAAAAATCCTAATAAAGACACAAATTAACCTCCAGAAAATTTTACTTAAATAAATATTGACCATTTTAAAGTGCTTTTTTTTCCAAGTTGAAAAAACAAGGTTGAATGCTGTTTTTTTTGTTTGTTGCGGCATTCTCGCTCGTTGGTGCGTGTTGATGGGCTCATATTGCCCTGAAATATTCCCACAACCACACATTTTTGGCTCATCATATTTTTGTTGTTGTTACTTTTCCCAACTTGCGAGTTGCCAGTTAGGGCGGCTGTCGGTCCGGGAATCCTGCGCGTGTAAGCTAGTGGTCAAAGATTGTGAAGGAGTGAAAAGAGGGCTCACTGTGTTCAGTTAAATCTACTGTTAAATAAGCTGAGAAAGACGTGCAGAGTGAGACCTCTTCTCGTGTGAAGTGAGACACGAACAAGCAGTTTTCATTGATCTTATGGACTATTGGCCGGGACCTGGTCACCTTCAAAGTGTTCCTGGTGTTTGTTGCTTGCCTCCAGACTGCCTGCACTTGCTGTTTCCTTTAACGCTTTTGATTTAGCGGGACGCAAAGGACGCCAGGCTTAGCAGTTCTGCAAATAGAACTTGGTGGAGAAAGTCAGCCAGGGTTCTTCTAAGAAGTGTGATAGTTTCTGCATTCCATGTGAATTACACTCAAAAGCTGAAGAAGGTCTTCTCTAACGCAATAAAGCTGCTGTGAGACGTCAAGGCTGATTGGATTCCAGCGAGCAAAGGTCGCGTCCATCTTGTCCTTCTTGATGTGACCTGTCAGCGTCGCCTGAAGCCTCTCGTCAGACCACGTCGTCGTGAACACGAAGCATTTAGTGAAAGTTCTAGAAACTGACTTTTCAAGACTTGTGAATGTAACGGTGCTCTCTCCCTGTCCCGCAGCACCCGGAGGAGTCCCACAGCTCACACATCCTGTCCGGTTCTCACAGTTACCACCGGGCCTCCCGGCTCTTCACCGCCTGGGTGGAGGGGCCGGACTCGGGGACGTACCGCTGCTCCGCCCACAACGAGAGAGGCGGCAGCTCGGCGGTGCTCCAGCTGGACGTGTGTGGTGAGCATCAATAATTCATTCATTTTTATTATTTTTTTAATGCTTTAGTCAAAGAAAAATGTGTTTTTCATACAGAAAACACCCAAAATATGCTATATTTTCCCCCAATTTTTTTTTCAAAGTATTTGGAGCCTTAAATTGGTCAATAATTCATTCATTTTTATTATTTTTTTAATGCTTTAGTCAAACAAAATTTAGTTTTTCATACAGCAAACACACAAAATATGCTATATTTTCCCCCAATTTTTTTTTCAAAGTATTTGGAGCCTTAAATGGGTCAATAATTCATTAATTTAAAAAAAAAATTTAATGCTTTACTCAAAGAAAAATTAGTTTTTCATACAGCAAACACCCAAAATATGCTATATTTTCCCCCAATTTTTTTTCAAAGTATTTGGAGCCTTAAATTGGTCAATAATTAATTAATTTTTATAATTTTTTTAATTCTTTAGTCAAACAAAATTTAGTTTTTCATACAGCAAACACCCAAAATATGCTATATTTTCCCCCAATTTTTTTTTCAAAGTATTTGGAGCCTTAAATTGGTCAATAATTCATTCATTTTTATTATTTTTTTAATGCTTTAGTCAAACAAAATTTAGTTTTTCATACAGCAAACACACAAAATATGCTATATTTTCCCCCAATTTTTTTTTCAAAGTATTTGGAGCCTTAAATGGGTCAATAATTCATTAATTTTTAAAAAAAAATTTAATGCTTTACTCAAAGAAAAATTAGTTTTTCATACAGCAAACACCCAAAATATGCTATATTTTCCCCCAATTTTTTTTCAAAGTATTTGGAGCCTTAAATTGGTCAATAATTCATTCATTTTTATCATTTTTTTAATGCTTTAGTCAAAGAAAAAATAGTTTTTCATACAGCAAACACACAAAATATGCTATATTTTTTTTCCACCAATTTTTTTTCAAAGTATTTGAAGCCTTAAATTGGTCAATAATTCATTCATTTTTATACTTTTTTTTAATGCTTTAGTCAAAGAAAAATTAGTTTTTCCTACAGCAAACACACAAAATATGCTATATTTTCCCCCAATTTTTTTTTCAAAGTATTTGGAGCCTTAAATTGGTCAATAATTCATTCATTTTTATCAATTTTTTAATGCTTTAGTCAAAGAAAAATTAGTTTTTCATACAGCAAACACACAAAATATGCTATATTTTCCCCCAATATTTTTTTTCCAAAGTATTTGGAGCCTTAAATTGCTCAATAATTCATTCATTTTTATTATTTTTTTAATGCTTTAGTCAAAGAAACATTAGTTTTTCATACAGCAAACACACAAAATATGCTATATTTTCCCCCCAAAAAAATTTCAAAGTATTTGGAGCCTTGAATTGGTCAATAATTCATTCATTTTTATTATTTTTTTAATGCTCTAGTCAAAGAAAAATGTGTTTTTCATACAGAAACACACAAAATATGCTATATTTTCCCCCAAAAAAATGTTTCTAAGTATTTGGAGCCTTAAATTGGTCAATAATTCATTCATTTTTATCATTTTTTTAATTCTTTAGTCAAAGAAAAATTAGTTTTTCATACCGCAAACACACAAAATATGCTATATTTTCCCCCAATATTTTTTTTCAAAGTATTTGGAGCCTTAAATTGGTCAATAATTCATTCATTTTTATTATTTTTGTAATGCTTTAGTCAAAGAAAAATTAGTTTTTTATACAGCAAACACACAAAATATGCTATATTTTCCCCCCCAAAAAATTTTCAAAGTATTTGGAGCCTTAAATTGGTCAATAATTCATTCATTTTTATCATTTTTTTAATGCTTTAGTCAAAGAAAAATTAGTTTTTCCTACAGCAAACACACAAAATATGCTATATTTTCCCCCAATTTTTTTTTCAAAGTATTTGGAGCCTTAAATTGGTCAATAATTCATTCATTTTTATCAATTTTTTAATGCTTTAGTCAAAGAAAAATTAGTTTTTCATACAGCAAACACACAAAATATGCTATATTTTCCCCCAATATTTTTTTTCCAAAGTATTTGGAGCCTTAAATTGCTCAATAATTCATTCATTTTTATTATTTTTTTAATGCTTTAGTCAAAGAAACATTAGTTTTTCATACAGCAAACACACAAAATATGCTATATTTTCCCCCCAAAAAAATTTCAAAGTATTTGGAGCCTTGAATTGGTCAATAATTCATTCATTTTTATAATTTTTTTAATGCTTTAGTCAAAGAAAAATTAGTTTTTCATACAGCAAACACACAAAATATGCTAAATTTTCCACCAATTTTTTTTCAAAGTTTTTGGAGCCTTAAATTGGTCAATAATTCATTCATTTTTATTATTTTTGTAATGCTTTAGTCAAAGAAAAAATGGTTTTTCATACAGCAAACACACAAAATATGCTAAATTTTCCACCAATTTTTTTTCAAAGTTTTTGGAGCCTTAAATTGGTCAATAATTCATTCATTTTTATTATTTTTGTAATGCTTTAGTCAAAGAAAAAATGGTTTTTCATACAGCAAACACACAAAATATGCTATATTTTCCCCCAATATTTTTTTTTTCAAAGTATTTGGAGCCTTAAATTGGTCAATAATTCATTAATTTAAAAAAAAATTTTTAATGCTTTACTCAAAGAAAAATTTGTTTTTCATACAGCAAACACACAAAATATGCTATATTTTCCCCCAATTTTTTTCAAAGTATTTGGAGCCTTAAATTGGTCAATAATTCATTCATTTTTATTATTTTTGTAATGCTTTAGTCAAAGAAAAAATAGTTTTTCATACAGCAAACACACAAAATATGCTATATTTTTTTTCCACCAATTTTTTTTCAAAGTATTTGAAGCCTTATATTGCTCAATAATTCATTCATTTTTATTATTTTTGTAATGCTTTATCAAATAAAAATTAGTTTTTCATACAGCAAACACACAAAATATGCTATATTTTCCCTCAATATTTTTTTCCAAAGTATTTGGAGCCTTAAATTGGTCAATAATTCATTCATTTTTATCATTTTTAAAAGCTTTAGTCAAAGAAAAATTAGTTTTTCATACAGCAAACACACAAAATATGCTATATTTTCCCCCAATTTTTTTCAAAGTATTTGGAGCCTTAAATTGGTCAATAATTCATTCATTTTTATATTTTTTTAATGCTTTAGTCAAAGAAAAATTTGTTTTTCATACAGAAACACACAAAATATGCTATATTTTACCCCAATTTTTTTTCCTAAGTATTTGGAGCCATAAATTGCTCAATAATTCATTCATTTTTGTTATTTTTGTAATGCTTTAGTCAACGAAAAATTAGTTTTTCATACAGAAAACACACAAAATATGCTATATTTTCCCCAAAATTTTTTTCAAAGTATTTGGAGCCTTAAATTGGCCAATAATTCATTCATTTTTTTAAATTTTTTTTTAATGCTTTAGTCAAAGAAAAATTAGTTTTTCATAAAGAAAACACACAAAATATGCTATATTTTCCCCCAATTTTTTTCCCTAAGTATTTGGAGCCTTAAATTGGTCAATAATTAATTCATTTTTATTATTTTTGTAATGCTTTAGTCAAAGAAAAAATAGTTTTTCATACAGCAAACACACAAAATATGCACAATTTTCCCCCAATATTTTTTTTTCAAAGTATTTGGAGCCTTAAATTGGTCAATAATTCATTAATTTTAAAAAAAAAATGTAATGCTTTACTCAAAGAAAAATTTGTTTTTCATACAGCAAACACACAAAATATGCTATATTTTCCCCCAATTTTTTTCAAAGTATTTGGAGCCTTAAATTGGTCAATAATTCATTCATTTTTATTATTTTTGTAATGCTTTAGTCAAAGAAAAAATAGTTTTTCATACAGCAAACACACAAAATATGCTATATTTTTTTTCCACCAATTTTTTTTCAAAGTATTTGAAGCCTTAAATTGCTCAATAATTCATTCATTTTTATTATTTTTGTAATGCTTTAGTCAAATAAAATTTAGTTTTTCATACAGAAAACACACAAAATATGCTATATTTTCCCCCAATATTTTTTTTCCAAAGTATTTGGAGCCTTACATTGGTCAATAATTCGTTCATTTTTATCATTTTTAAAAGCTTTAGTCAAAGAAAAATTAGTTTTTCATACAGCAAACACACAAAATATGCTATATTTTCCCCCAATTTTTTTTCAAAGTATTTGGAGCCTTAAATTGGTCAATAATTCATTCATTTTTATTATTTTGTAATGCTTTAGTCAAATAAAAATGTGTTTTTCATACAGCAAACACACAAAATATGGTATATTTTCCCCCAAATTTTTTTCAAAGTATTTGGAGCCTTAAGTTGGTCAATAATTCATTCATTTTTATTATTTTTTTAATGCTTTAGTCGAAGAAAAAAATTTGTTTTTCATACAGCAAACACACAAAATATGCTATATTTTCCCCCAATTTTTTTCAAAGTATTTGGAGCCTTAAATTGGTCAATAAGTCATTAATTTTTATAATTGTTTTAATTCTTTAGTCAAACAAAATTTAGTTTTTCATACAGCAAACACAAAATATGCTATATTTTCCCCCCCAAAAAAATTTCAAAGTATTTGGAGCCTTATATTGGTCAATAATTCATTCATTTTTATTATTTTTTTAATGCTTTAGTCAAATAAAAATTAGTTTTTCATACAGCAAACACACAACATATGCTATATTTTCCCCAAATTTTTTTTCCCAAGTATTTGGAGCCTTAAATTGCTCAATAATTCATTCATTTTTATTATTTTTGTAATGCTTTAGTCAACGAAAAATTAGTTTTTCATACAGAAAACACACAAAATATGCTATATTTTCCCCCAATTTTTTTTTTCAAAGTATTTGGAGCCTTAAATTGCTCCATAATTCATAACGACATTATTTTGATTCATTATTTTTTTGAGCAATGACAGCTTTAAAGAAAAAAAAAGTCCAACATGGCAGTTTTGTGTTCTTAGAGTCAACTTTTTCTTGCTATTTTTCTTCCTGTTTGTTCTTCTATTACACTTTTTTCCCACTACTTTTAAAAAACAGTATTTTTTTAGATGAAGTTAAGAAATGAGCTGCGGGCCACTTTGGACTCCCCCTCAGTCGCCCTATCAGCATTTTAACGTCACGGCGATAAAAGCTGGCGTCAGGTTGCAAACCGTCTCTAACAGTCAGCAGTTGTTGGCCCCTCAGAGTAAACATGACCGGCCTTGAAAGGCATCTTATGCAAATCCAGCAGCCTGGAGGAGATTTGTCTTCTTCTAACGCACTAAAACATCCATTTGGGGCACGTCGGGACATGATTTACCAAGACAACAGAGCATATAGAACGCCAAAACAAAGAATAAAAACGGTTTGCTGGGCTACACAACAAGATGGACTCAGCAGTCTGTAGTCCAACATAAAACTGAATCTAGACTTTAAGGTCAGCGTGTGAGTGATGGTATTTACCTGCTGGGATGGATGTTGTTCCTTTGGAATACTGAGAGACCATGTCACGCAGCAAGGTGCCAAAGATAACATTTACATATTCATGGGTGTCCAACTCAGGGC
>NC_084748.1:49104734-49112234 GCF_033978785.1 Entelurus aequoreus | reverse complement strand
ATAGGTACCGTCCACCAACACAGATACAGGTACCGTCCACCAACACAGATACAGGTACCGTCCACCAACACCGATACGGGTACCATCCACCAACACCGATACGGGTACCGTCCACCAACACCGATACGGGTACCGTCCACCAACACAGATACAGGTACCGTCCACCAACACAGATACAGGTACCGTCCACCAACACAGATACGGGTACCGTCCACCAACACAGATACAGATACCGTCCACCAACACAGATACGGGTACCGTCCACCAAAACACATACGGGTACCGTCCACCAACACACATATAGGTACCGTCCACCAACACAGATACAGGTACCGTCCACCAACACAGATACAGGTACTGTCCACCAACACAGATACAGGTACCGTCCACCAACACAGATATAGGTACCGTCCACCAACACAGATACAGGTACCGTCCACCAACACAGATACAGGTACCGTCCACCAACACAGATACAGGTACCGTCCACCAACACAGATACAGATACCGTCCACCAACACAGATACAGGTACCGTCCACCAACACAGATACAGGTACCGTCCACCAACACACATATAGGTACCGTCCACCAACACACATATAGGTACCGTCCACCAACACACATACAGGTACCGTCCACCAACACATATACAGGTACCGTCCACCAACACACATATAGGTACCGTCCACCAACACACATACAGGTACCGTCCACCAAAACACATATAGGTACCGTCCACCAACACACATATAGGTACCGTCCACCAACACCGATACAGGTACCGTCCACCAACACAGATACAGGTACCGTCCACCAACCCAGATACAGATACCGTCCACCAACACAGATACAGATACCGTCCACCAACACAGATACAGATACCGTCCACCAACACAGATATAGGTACCGTCCACCAACACAGATACAGGTACCGTCCACCAACCCAGATACAGATACCGTCCACCAACACAGATACAGATACCGTCCACCAACACAGATACAGATACCGTCCACCAACACAGATATAGGTACCGTCCACCAACACAGATACAGGTACCGTCCACCAACACAGATACAGGTACCGTCCACCAACACCGATACGGGTACCATCCACCAACACCGATACGGGTACCGTCCACCAACACCGATACGGGTACCGTCCACCAACACAGATACAGGTACCGTCCACCAACACAGATACAGGTACCGTCCACCAACACAGATACGGGTACCGTCCACCAACACACATATAGGTACCGTCCACCAACACACATATAGGTACCGTCCACCAACACAGATACAGATACCGTCCACCAACACAGATACGGGTACCGTCCACCAACACACATATAGGTACCGTCCACCAACACACATACAGGTACCGTCCACCAAAACACATATAGGTACCGTCCACCAACACACATATAGGTACCGTCCACCAACACCGATACAGGTACCGTCCACCAACACAGATACAGGTACCGTCCACCAACCCAGATACAGATACCGTCCACCAACACAGATACAGATACCGTCCACCAACACAGATACAGATACCGTCCACCAACACAGATATAGGTACCGTCCACCAACACAGATACAGGTACCGTCCACCAACCCAGATACAGATACCGTCCACCAACACAGATACAGATACCGTCCACCAACACAGATACAGATACCGTCCACCAACACAGATATAGGTACCGTCCACCAACACAGATACAGGTACCGTCCACCAACACAGATACAGGTACCGTCCACCAACACCGATACGGGTACCATCCACCAACACCGATACGGGTACCGTCCACCAACACCGATACGGGTACCGTCCACCAACACAGATACAGGTACCGTCCACCAACACAGATACAGGTACCGTCCACCAACACAGATACGGGTACCGTCCACCAACACAGATACAGGTACCGTCCACCAACCCAGATACAGATACCGTCCACCAACACAGATACAGATACCGTCCACCAACACAGATACAGATACCGTCCACCAACACAGATACAGATACCGTCCACCAACACAGATACAGGTACCGTCCACCAACAGCGATACGGGTACCGTCCACCAACACCGATACGGGTACCGTCCACCAACACACATACGGGTATCGTCCACCAACACCGATACAGGTACCGTCCACCAACACAGATACAGATGCCGTCCACCAACACAGATACAGATACCGTCCACCAACACAGATACAGGTACCGTCCACCAACACAGATACAGATACCGTCCACCAACACAGATACAGGTACCGTCCACCAACACAGATACAGATACCGTCCACCAACACAGATACGGGTACTGTCCACCAACACAGATACAGATACCGTCCACCAACACAGATACAGGTACCGTCCACCAACACAGATACAGATACCGTCCACCAACACAGATACAGATACCGTCCACAAACACAGATACAGGTACCGTCCACCAATACAGATACAGGTACTGTCCACCAACACACATATAGGTACCGTCCACCAACACAGATACAGGTACTGTTCACCAACACACATATAGGTACCGTCCACCAACACAGATATAGGTACCGTCCACCAACACAGATACAGGTACCGTCCACCAACACAGATACAGGTACTGTCCACCAACACAGATATAGGTACCGTCCACCAACACAGATACAGGTACCGTCCACCAACACAGATACAGGTACTGTCCACCAACACAGATACAGATACCGTCCACCAACACAGATACAGGTACCGTCCACCAACACAGATACAGATACCGTCCACCAACACAGATACAGATACCGTCCACAAACACAGATACAGGTACCGTCCACCAATACAGATACAGATACTGTCCACCAACACACATATAGGTACCGTCCACCAACACAGATACAGGTACTGTTCACCAACACACATATAGGTACCGTCCACCAACACAGATATAGGTACCGTCCACCAACACAGATACAGGTACCGTCCACCAACACAGATACAGGTACTGTCCACCAACACAGATACAGGTACCGTCCACCAACACAGATACAGGTACCGTCCACCAACACAGATATAGGTACCGTCCACCAACACCGATACAGGTACTGTCCACCAACACACATATAGGTACCGTCCACCAACACCGATACAAGTACTGTCCACCAACACACATATAGGTACCGTCCACCAACACCGATACAAGTACCGCGCTGGCCGCCATCTTGGCTGCACACCATCTTGAATCCACCTTCCACTGCAGGTTCATCAGTGAGCTGAAACTGGTGAGGGTTCTCGGCTCAGAAGGGGGCGTCTACAAGTTCTTCGCCAGTCATGAAGACGCGTCTGTGGAACACTTCTTCCAAGTGTATGTCAACAGTAAGTCCGTACTGAGAGAGTTCATAGGAGGTGGACTATCTTTGGTAATAACCTGTGTTTACTCTGCAAGGTAAGCCAGTCATCATCGCCCAGGAAGGACCAGTAGACGGTCAGGTGAAGTGTGTGGCTGCTGGTCATCCAGTTCCTAAGATCAGCTGGTACCTCTGTGACCTCCCTCACACCAGGTACTACACGGGTACCGCCCCCCGATATCACTTGTAAAAGTGGCCATCTTGACCACGCCAAGCTCCAACCGCAAATCCCAGCTGACTGAGAGTTCAGTCGAGCAGTGCTTGTCAATGAGCTAAAAGCTGTCGACTCCTTGTCCGGCGCAGCTCTTACCCAGCAGGCACAAGACATTGAAACAACGTTGACAACTTGTTGAATTATGTCCTGACGTTGTGCAAGTCAAACATAACGTTGAAACAACATGCTTTTTGACGACGTTTAATCAATGTCGGGTTCTGACGTTGATTTGACGTTGAATTTTGGTCATTTCCCCGACCAACAGCGTTAGACATCAACGTTGACACAACGTTCCAAATACAACTATTTAGCAACGGTGTTTCAAAGTCCGTTTTAAAGGACATTATTTAAACCAGGGGTCACCAACGCGGTGCCCGCGGGCACCAGGTCGCCCGTAAGGACCAGATGAGTCGCCCGCGGGCCTGTTCTAAAAAAAAAAAAAAAAAAAAAAAATTTTTTTTTTTTTTTTTTTTTTTTTTTTAAATTAAATCTACATAGAAAAAACACAAGATACACTTTCAATCAGTGCATCAACCCAAACAACCTCCCCCATGCACACTCATCCACACCCACTCACACAAAAGGGGTTATTTCTTTCTGCTACCAATATTCTGGTTCCCACAACATAGACAACACATCTGCAAGGGACACAGTCCCTGAAGCACACAAGATTGTATAGGCTGCTGGTCCACTAACATTTTCATTAATTACTATTTTTTATGTAATTATTTTTATATTGTTTTACTTTCTTTTTTATCCAAGAAAATGTTTTTTATTTATTTATCTTATTTTATTCTATTTTTTAAAAAAGGGCCTTATCTTCAACAGACCAGGTTGTCAATGATATTAGATTTGTTTAAAGGGTTTTTTAAAGCAGGCCCAGTCCAGATAATGTCCAAGTCGGACTCAGCAACACACACCTTCATTCATGTACACAGAAAAAAATTAGGGAACACAACAGATTGCATATAATTTATAAACAAAATTACATTTTCAAAATAAGCATTTATGTACAGTCCAGATTATGTCCAGGTCACTCAAATTAGGGAACACAACAACAGATATCATATAATCTATAAACATAATTATACTTTCAAAATAAGCCTTTGAGGACTTCTCATCTTTTTTTTAATGTTTTTTAGTTTAGTTTAGTTTAGTCTTTATTTGAAGGGACAATGTACAGAAACATTAAGCTCAAAGACAGATATGTTCTGTACCAGATTATAGCTAAATAGCTAATTTCCATCTGCAGTCCCTGGCTACCTAAATTAAAGGGATACAAAAATCATGCAATAAAATTATGACAATAAAAACATACACAAGTATTAAGAAAAAAGTCATAAAATGCCCTTTCATGGACACATACTTAATATACAATACAAGCACACCTCATTTACATCATCACACAAAGACAATACATGCTTTTGTTCACATCTGTCATCATTTGTAAAAACAACCATGATTTTAACACACACACCTCACAATTTACAGTAAAAATGCTCTCATGGATAAATATAATACACATTAGGTTGATGTGTCAAACATAGTGCCCATCTTAGTGACCGTGTGAGCAGCTTTGATTGCTCCAAAGCCACTTTTTAACTTCAATTGTGAATGAAGAGTCATCTGTTAGACTTTTCAAGTTTGTTGTGAGGTCCTTCCATTCCTTTATGGCTTTATATGAAAAGGCTGATTGTGCAAAAGAGGTTTTACATCTGGGTATGCTACACTGCCCCCTGGTGGAGGCTCGTGTGTTTCTAGTTGTCACAGCAGATGTAAACTGGACAAAGTGCTTAAGTGGCACTGGTGCAGTGTTATTTAAGATTCGATGGGCCATTCTTATTGATGCTAATCTTTGAATGTTAGCTAAATTTAACAATCTATATTTTTGGAGAACTAAACAGTGATGGTGGTGTTGTGGTTTTCGGTCAAGGATTTTGAGGGATTGTTTGTGCAAAGTTTCCAATGGCCTCAGTGTCATTTTGCTTGCCTGCGACCAACATGTTCTACAATAATAAAAACGAGACATAATCATTGCATTAAAATAAGTTTGAGCTGCCTCCAGTGTTAATGAATTCCTGATACATTTGAACGTTTTTATGTTGTATTTAAGACCCTGGCACATCTGTTTGATGTTTTTTAAAGCCAAGTGTTGGCTCTAAAATGACACCCAGGTAACGATATTCACTAACATTTTGTATTATTTCCTTATTAATCGTTATATTTGGAAAGGATTACATTTTATATTTGTTTACAAAATACATTGTTGCAGTTTTCTTAATGTTTAATGTAAGACAAGAGTCATGTAGCCATCTTGCCACCTTCTCCATGGCTGCTGTAAGTTTTCTGGCAACCGTTTCAGCGTCCTTTCCCCAAGTATAGATAACCGTGTCATCTGCATACATCTGGATATTTACATCCTCACATACAGATGGCAGGTCGTTTATATACATGGAGAAAAGAAGAGGGCCGATATTAGAGCCTTGTGGCAGGCCAATATCAGTAGGAGTGAGACTGGATGTTGTGTTATCAATACGGACACATTGGGTCCGACCAGATAGATATGACATAATCCAGGCCAGAGTATCTGTCGACAGTTTAAAAGATGTTAATTTTGTAAGTAACGTGGGGTGACTGACTGTATCGAATGCCTTGCGGAGGTCTAAGAATATTGCTCCAACTACACCTCCATTATCAAGGTTTTGTTTGATTGTTTCTAGTAGAAGGCAACATGCAGTTTCGGTCGAGTGATTTGCCCGAAACCCAAACTGCATGGTATGTAGGAGGTCTTCATAGTCCAAATGTTCTGTGAGTTGCTCAACGATCACTTTTTCTATTGCTTTGGATATAACGGGGAGAAGGCTAATTGGTCTGTAATTGTTGATGTCTTGTTTATTTCCTGCTTTATGGATTGGGATGATAGTGGCAGTTTTCAACGTGGTAGGGAAAGTGTTTTCTGTTATTGATTTATTTATCAATGTTGTTATAGGAGCAGTAAGACTATCTTTATACGTTTTTAGGAAGAAAGTGTCCAGACCGTATATATCTCTAGATCGTGAGCTTGAGGATTTTGTTTACCTTTGTTTCATTTGTTAATTCTAAACTTAGTCCATCCTGAATAAATGGCAATTCTTTGCACTGATTTTGAGGGAATTTTTTATTCAGGGTTTGTACAGACTGGATGAAATGTTCATTAAAATGATTACTTATGTCCAGACTGTCTGTGATAGTAGTGCCATTGATATTTAATGTTATAGTGTTGTTTCTTGTTTGCTCTCCTCCAGTGAGTGTGTCAATGGTTTTCCATAACTGTCTAATGTTCCCTTTTGCAGCTTTGATTAATTCTAAGTGAAAGTCAGCCCTAGACTTCCGCATAAGCATTGTAACTTTGTTCCTCAAACTTTTAAAAATCATACGATCCGTATTTAGACCTGTTTTAATTGCTCTTTTGAGAGCTGAGTCCCGATTTTTCATAAGAATCCAATTTTTTGAAAATTATGACTCGATATGTGACAATTTGATTCAGAATCGATTCTCGATTCAAACCGATTCTCGCATTATATCACAATGTCAACATTTATTTTATTTTATTCTATTTTTTTAAATCGATTTTTTAAAATTATGACTCGATTTAGAATCGGCATGAATAAGAATCAAGATTCGGATGTGACGATTTGATTCGGAATCAATTCTCGAATAAACACGATTCTGGATTCAAACCGATTCTAGCAATGTATTGCAATGTAAAAGATGTATTTATTTTTTCAATTGATTTTTGAAAATTATGACTCGATATGTGACGATTTGATTCAGAATCGATTCTCGATTCAAACCGATTCTCGCATTATATCACAATGTCAACATTTATTTTTTTTA
>NC_084748.1:49094734-49099734 GCF_033978785.1 Entelurus aequoreus | reverse complement strand
TGCAATCTCCCGCTCGTGAGTCGTGACTAAACAAATGTCCAGATGAGCGAGTGCGAGCAATCTTGTTGAGATGCGTGCCAAGAAGGAGTGAGTCGGCCATTAGAGAGATGACATGGTGCTCATGTTCCAGCACCGTGACTCAGACTCTGACAACACCAGCAAGTAAAGTGCTCATCAAGCAAACTCGGAGCCAACCCTCCGTCAGCAATCATAAGGCGCACCTGCGGACCTTTTAATTGCCTGTTTACACATGGTGTGTGTAGCGCAGGGGTGTCCAAAGTGCCACCCGGGGGTTATTGCGGCCCGCAGCTAATTGTTTACTGGCCCGCCACACATTCTGCAAAAATTGCAAAATTGATAATATTGCAAAAATTTTTAAAAACATTTAAAAAAAAGTGGAATGAGGTTTGCTATTTGGGCTTAATGGACCCTAATTAGAATAAAAACTAAGAATCATCTTTTGATATGATGTACTTAGTCCATAAGTACACAAATGTGTACTTAGGGATGATACTCGAAACCGGTTTTCCCGGTTGTTCGATAAGAAAAGAACCGAGTCCTCGGACTCGAATCCCTTTTTGAGAACCGGTACCCGTTATCGAGACCACTATAGTAAAGAAAATAGTTGGTTCTTTATTCGAATCCCTCGGAACGAATCCCGTCCCGACCAGAAATGCTCCGCGTGACATCGCAAGAAATGACGTCACGTAGCTCAGTCATTAGGCGCAGATAGCGAAAGCAGGAAAAAAATGGACGGGAAAAAGCGCTCCAAGGTGTAATAAAGTTCAAAACAAAAGGTATAATCCAATGAATAACTTTACTGAGAGATTTGAGCAGGGTACAAACACATTTACGACCAACCGGAAACATAGCAACCAGGCTAGCAACGCACCTCCTTTACGGCAGCTGTCGCAATGTTCCTTAAGCAACCGCAGCACATACATATATATACAACATATATCTCCCTTTTTGAACTTTTGTTTTTCTTTCCTTGTAAACGTTACAAAATCACACTGTAGATGTGTTGTCTGTCTAATTATAAATAATGCAGACGAGGCGTGTTGGCTGACTTCTTGACAATTACTTTCACGGGTGACGATATGCAACACTTTTCGGGGCTACCGCGCATGCTCGCCACTCCCGTTGCATGTTGGGTAGTGTAGTTGTTATATTCCCTAGCTCATCACATCTTCCCCCTTCCTGTTAACTCAATAAAGTGTATTTCTTTTTTTAGCTTTAACTTTTCATTTTTTAGCATTGTAACCACATTTGCCAACAACTTTTCTCTTCGTAGAATTTTCTTTCCATAAAGAAATAAAGTGCAAAAATGTCAAAGCATCATAACAAACAGTTATGTTCCAATAGCAGCAGAAGTGCACTTTTTGGAGAGCTGTATTATTTTCAGTTTTGTGCTCAAGGGACTGATTTTATTTAACACTATATTATTATTTATACACCTATAGTGACCACAGAGACAGCTTGTTTTCGTGTTACTGTATATATTTGTTTTTATGAAAAATCCCACTTAATATACTTTGGGTAACAACAGTCAATATTTATTTTTTTTATTTTATTTTTTTAGGGGGGTAACAGTCAATATTTATTTATTTTTTAGATTAAATTGTTTTCTAATATAATAATAAAAGTGAGCTTTTGTTAAACCAAATATTGTGTGTTTTTTTCCCTATACAACAACCTATCTGGACTCGATAAGAGAATCGATAAGGAATCGGTTCGATAAGAGGATTCGATAATAGGCTCCAACTCGATAATTTCTTATCAAACATCATCCCTACGTGTACTTCATGTTTAGTGACATGCTAATTCTTATTTTTACACTTTTTTTCCCCCAAACTCCATTGTATGTTGTACTCTTCTGACACCACCAGGTGGCAGTATCAGTGTCCACATAAGCGACCATGAGACCCCAATTCAGTAGTGTACACAATTCTGGAAATAAGAGCTAAAAGGTGCTGTCCACGCATGTGGCCACTAAGCCTTTAGATTGTTTCCAAACGGTGTCTGTAACACGGCAGTAAAACGGTTGATCAAACAAAACGTCAGTCATGGTCATGGACCCACTAGCTGCACAAGCTAGCTCTCCAATCAGCTAAACAGACTCAATAACTCCACGGTGACATTTTGGTGAATTCACCGAGGAATTTGAAACTGAAACCAAAAGAATGTAAGTTAATAATACTAACAATGACACTCGTGAATGTGTTAGCATATTAGCTCATGCTAACGACCCTAGCTTCATTGCATTACAATAGCATGTACAAATATGCATGAAAACACTCCTACAGACATTACACATGGGACGCTTTAATAAGTAAGAATTGTTTTAGTTATATTGTAAAACTTACAAGCGTTGCTTGGAGTGATGACTGAAGAATCCATACGAGTAGAAACGCTACGGACGATTGGAAGACGAAACAAGACTCCTACTTCCGTTTGAAGGCTCTGTGCAATTAGAAGGGCAATGCAGTGAGCGAACTCGTCCAAAAGATGGCGCCAGTTGCACAAACAACAACACGCCCATTCAGTGTCTTTGCTTGTTTTGTCTAAAACAATTTGCATTAAAAATCTGTAAATTAACCGCGCCGTTTTTATAAGCCTTAGGGTTCAAAGCGTAGGAAAAAAGTAGTGGCTTACAGTCCAAAATTGACGATATCTTTTACTTTGTATTAGACGTGGCAACAGCGGAGGATGCATGTGCACGTACGAGCCAGTCTGCCCCACACAACGAAAATTGGAAATCAAAGCACTTTGGCCTAAATGAGGGACTTTTAATCGCTGCTATGTTGGAATTATTATTAATATTCATACTGTTGTTGATATTATTCATTTTTGTTTTACTACTTTTGGATTGTTTTGTGTCATGTTTGTGTGTTATCTCAGTTACTCTGTTGATTGTTATTCTGAATGTTGCTGGTTTGGAATTGGAATTGTATTATTATTGTGTATTATTTTCTTGAACTGATTAATTATTTTTTATTTTTTTAAATGTAAAAATAACAAAATAAAAAAGCACTCTGGCTGACAAAAAAGTCACCGATGGAGCTTGTTTCCCCAAAGTATGAAGGAAGGCAAGATTGTTTTATAAATATTTCAGCAATGCCTCCACAGTTTGAGTTCACATTTTTGGAACATTTGCAGAACCCAGAAACATTTGTTTTTTTTGCATGAACAAGGTTTTAATTTGTGGGGAAAAACGTGTTAAAAATGATATTGTTGACAGAAGTATTAGTTCCTATTTAAACTATTGTTACTATAACAATCTACAAGGATAATATAGCTGGCTTCTCTTTCTTCCCCTCCATTTTTCTGCATTCTTTTGTATCTCTAGTTATCATTACAAATATGTATTGTTGCATTTGAACAACTGTATTGTTGATAATAGAGCAGGGGTCACCAACGCGGTGCCCGCGGGCACCAGGTAGCCCGTAAGGACCAGATGAGTAGCCCGCTGGCCTGTTCTAAAAATAGCTCAAATAGCAGCACTTACCAGTGAGCTGCCTCTATTTTTTAAATTGTATTTATTTACTAGCAAGCTGGTCTCGCTTTGCCCGGCATTTTTAATTCTAAGAGAGACAAAACTCAAATAGAATTTGAAAATCCAAGAAAATATTTTAAAGACTTGGTCTTCACTTTTTTAAATAAATTCATTATTTCTTTTACTTTGCTTCTTATAACTTTCAGAAAGACAATTTTAGAGAAAAAATACAACCTTAAAAATTATTTTAGGATTTTTAAACACATATACCTTTTTACCTTTTGAATTCCTTCCTCTTCTTTCCTGACAATTTAAATCAATGTTCAAGTAAATGTATTTATTTTATTGTAAAGAATAACAAATACATTTTAATTTAATTCTTCATTTTAGCTTCTGTTTTTTCGACGAAGAATATTTGTGAAATATTTCTTCAAACTTATTATGATTAAAATTCAAATCTAGAAAATCTGTAGAATCAAATTTAAATCTTATTTCAAGGTCTTTTTTTAAAATTTCTTTTAAAATTTTTGTTCTGGAAAATCTAGAAGAAATAATGATTTGTCTTTGTTAGAAATATAGCTTGGTCCAATTTGTTATATATTCTAACAAAGTGTAGATTGGATTTTAACCTATTTAAAATATGTCATCAAAATTCTAAAATTAATCTTAATCAGGAAAAATTACTAATGATGTTCCATAAATTCTTTTTTTAAGTTTTTCTCTTCTTTTTTTCGGTTGAATTTTGAATTTTAAAGAGTCGAAATTGAAGATAAACTATGTTTTAAAATTGAATTGTCATTTTTTTCGTGTTTTCTTCTCTTTTAAACCGTTCAATTAAGTGCAAATATCATTATTATTAATAATAACATAGAGTTAAAGGTAAATTGAGCAAATTGGCTATTTCTGGCAATTTATTTAAGTGTGTATCAAACTGGTAGCCCTTCGCATTAATCACTACCCAAGAAGTAGCTCTTGCTTTCAAAAAGGTTGGTGACCCCTGTAATAGAGGTAATTATTGTCATTATTCATTATCAATAGTGATATTTCTATTGGTATTTGTATTGATCCATTTATAGTGTATTAATGCTCGTTGTCATTTCTGTATTATTATTTATTTCACCAACTGCTTCTTTGCTACCATCATATTTGTACATATCCTATTTGCTGATGTTGCTCTATTGTTGTTGTTATTGTTAGTTCCTATTTGATAGAGCACGTGTGTGAGCGCCTTCACAAGTCAGCCTTGTATTCAACTCTCCGCCTTCCAACAGAAACCCAAATTCCAGATCCAGTGGAAGGTGATCGAGAGTATCCATGGCAACAACTACATCTACTTTGACCCCACCCAGCTGCCCTACGACTCCAAATGGGAGTTTTCTCGGCAGAGGCTGCGCTTCGGTACGCCACTTTTCCCATTTCGCCATTTGTCGTCACTTGTGTCGCTCTCTTCCTCATCGGTGTGTGCGTCGCCGCGCAGGGAAGACCCTCGGCGCCGGCGCCTTCG
>NC_084748.1:49047234-49089734 GCF_033978785.1 Entelurus aequoreus | reverse complement strand
AAGCATTCTCACATAAAATATTTTACATCACAATCATCTATTTTTTTAATTTTTTAATTATTATTGTGTGAATGTCCAATCATTCACACAATAAGATTCTACACCAAAAACTATCTATTCACTATGTTTATTATTATTATTATTATTATTATATTATTATTATATATATATATATATATATATATATATATATATATATATATATATATATATATTGATTGATTGATTGATATATTTTTATTTCAAATATGCATAAAAACAAGAGCAAGCCTGATCCAATACAGTGCTATAGCCTTAACAGCCATTATAACAAAATGAAAAACAATGGAGAATAAAAAACAAAAACAAATGAGCATTGGACTTTCTTTTTCTTATATATATATATATATATATATCTATATATATATATATATATATATATATATATATATATATATATATATATATATATATATATATATATATATATATATATATATATATATATATATATATATATATATATATAATATTATTATATATTATTATTATATATTATTATGTGGGCTCTGTACCGAGGATGTCGTTGTGGCTTGTACAGCCCTTTGAGACACTTGTGATTTAGGGCTATATAAATAAACATTGATTGATTGATTGATATTATTATTAAGCATTCACACATATAGGATTCTACACCAAAATCATCTATTTATTATTATTATTATTATTATTATTATTATTATTATTATTGTGTAAATGTCCAAACATTTACACATGTAAAATTCTACACCAAAAATGATCTATTTAATATTATTATAATTATTGTTATTATTATTATTATTATTATTATTATTATTATTATTATTATTATTATTATTATTATATAATGTGTAGAATCTTATTGTGTGAATGCTTGGACATTCACACAATAAGATTCTACACCCCAAATCCTCAATTTATTATTATTATATATTTTCTTATTATTATTATTGTGTGAAAGTCCAAACATTCACACAATAAGATTCTACACCCAAAATCATCTATTTATTTTTTTATTTTTTTTATTTTGTGTTATTATTATTATTGTGTGAAAGTCCAAACATTCACACAATAGGATTGTACACTGGCACAGAAACATATATTGTGTATCATCAATAAAAAGTACATTGAGAGAAACCCTGTCTCCTGTCACACAGGCACGTCTGCCAGTCAAGTGGATGTCTCCTGAGAGCATCTTTGACTGCGTCTACACCTTTGAGAGTGACGTCTGGTCCTACGGCATCCTGCTGTGGGAGATCTTCTCTCTGGGTACTTTGCAGCACACCTTAAGTTCCTGGCACACAAAGTCATGTCTGATGTGCAATGTGTGTGTGATGCAGGTAAGAGTCCTTACCCCGGCATGCAGGTGGGCTCCGCATTTTACCGACTGATCCAGGAGGGCCACAGGATGAGCAAGCCCCAGTTTGCACCCACTGACATGTAAGTCAGTCTTCACTTCAATAACAGAACACACCACTTCAATAACATAACACACCACTTCAATAACAGAACACACCACTTCAATAACAGAACACACCACTTCAATAACATAACACACCACTTCAATAACAGAACACACCATTTCAATAACATAACACACCACTTCAATAACATAACACACCACTTCAATAACATAACACACCACTTCAATAACGTAACACACCACTTCAATAACTTCAACACACCACTTCAATAACATAACACACCACTTCAATAACAGAACACACCACTTCAATAACATAACACACCACTTCAATAACAGAACACACCACTTCAATAACAGAACACACCACTTCAATAACATAACACGCCACTTCAATAACAGAACACACCACTTCAATAACATAACACACCACTTCAATAACAGAACACACCACTTCAATAACAGAACACACCACTTCAATAACAGAACACACCACTTCAATAACATAACACACCACTTCAATAACAGAACACACCACTTCAATAACATAACACACCACTTCAATAACATAACACACCACTTCAATAACATAACACACCACTTCAATAACATAACACACCACTTCAATAACAGAACACACCACTTCAATAACATAACACACCACTTCAATAATGTAACACACCACTTCAATAACAGAACACACCACTTCAATAACATAACACACCACTTCAATAACATAACACACCACTTCAATAACGTAATACACTGCTTCAATAATGCAACACACCACTTCAATAACATAACACACCACTTCAATAACAGAACACACCACTTCAATAACATAACACACCACTTCAATAACATAACACACCACTTCAATAACAGAACACACCACTTCAATAACGTAATACACTGCTTCAATAATGCAACACACCACTTCAATAACAGAACACACCACTTCAATAACAGAACACACCACTTCAATAACAGAACACACCACTTCAATAATGTAACACACCACTCCAATAACATAACACACCACTTCAATAACATAACACACCACTTCAATAACGTAACACACCACTTCAATAACGTAACACACCACTTCAATAACATAACACACCACTTCAATAACATAACACACCATTTCAATAACAGAACACACCACTTCAATAACATAACACACCACTTCAATAACATAACACACCACTTCAATAACAGAACACACCACTTCAATAACAGAACACACCACTTCAATAACGTAACACACCATTTCAATAACAGAACACACCTCTTCAATAACATAACACACCACTTCAATAACATAACACACCACTTCAATAACAGAACACACCACTTCAATAACATAACACACCACTTCAATAACGTAATACACTGCTTCAATAATGCAACACACCGCTTCAATAATGTAACACACCACTTCAATAATGTAACACACCACTTCAATAACATAACACACCACTTCAATAACATAACACACCACTTCAATAACATAACACACCACTTCAATAACGTAACACACCATTTCAATAACAGAACACACCTCTTCAATAACATAACACACCACTTCAATAACATAACACACCACTTCAATAACAGAACACACCACTTCAATAACAGAACACACCACTTCAATAATGTAATACACCACTTCAATAACATAACACACCACTTCAATAACAGAACACACCACTTCAATAACAGAACACACCACTTCAATAATGTAATACACGGCTTCAATAATGCAACACACCACTTCAATAATGTAACACACCACTTCAATAACATAACACACCACTTCAATAACATAACACACCACTTCAATAACATAACACACCACTTCAATAACGTAACACACCACTTCAATAACATAACACACCACTTCAATAACATAGCACACCACTTCAATAACATAGCACACCACTTCAATAACATAGCACACCACTTCAATAACAGAACACACCACTTCAATAACAGAACACACTACTTCAATAACAGAACACACCACTTCAATAACAGAACACACCACTTCAATAACGGAACACACCACTTCAATAACGTAACACACCACTTCAATAACGTAACACACCACTTCAATAACATAACACACCACTTCAATAACATAACACACCACTTCAATAACATAACACATCACTTCAATAACATAACAAACCACTTCAATAACGTAACACACCACTTCAATAACATAACCCTGCTACGATGTGACTGTAACCCTGCTATGATGTCACTGTAACCCTGCTATGATGTCACTGTAACCCTGCTATGATGTCACTGTAACCCTGCTATGATGTGACTGTAACCCTGCTATGATGTCACTGTAACCCTGCTATGATGTGACTGTAACCCTGCTATGATGTCACTGTAACCCTGCTATGATGTGACTGTAACCCTGCTACGATGTGACTGTAACCCTGCTACGATGTGACTGTAACCCTGCTATGATGTGACTGTAACCCTGCTACGATGTGACTGTAACCCTGCTACGATTTGACTGTAACCCTGCTATGGTGTGACTGTAACCCTGCTATGATGTGACTGTAACCCTGCTATGATGTCACTGTAACCCTGCTATGATGTGACTGTAACCCTGCTATGATGTCACTGTAACCCTGCTTTGGTGTGACTGTAACCCTGCTATGATGTGACTGTAACCCTGCTATGATGTCACTGTAACCCTGCTATGATGTCACTGTAACCCTGCTATGATGTGACTGTAACCCTGCAGATACAACATGATGGTCTCATGCTGGAACCAGGACCCCCTGAAGAGACCCCCTTTTAGAAAACTGGTGGAGAGGACTGAACTCCTTCTGTCAGAAAATACCAGGAATGTAAGTGAAAAAAAACCCATGAATGATTTGGATTGTTTTTGATATGAGGGTGCATCACATGCACACCCTTGTGACACGTTGTCATGTTGCAATAATGTCAGCATCTTGCTTTCTTACGGGGGATAATGCAGCTCAGTGTTTTCTAACTTTTGCAAAGAATATATTATTCAACATTCAACTGCTTTTTCAGCATGATATTGTGTCTCCAGTGCATGAAATATGGAACATTATGGGGAGATTACAGTAAGAAACATTCATGTTGCTTTTATGAATGAAGGCCACACCACAAGCAAAAAGAAACGATTTTCTACAATGACATAAATCAATTTTTTTTAAGTTGTATTTTTCTTTTTCATAAAGTCATATGAAGTTGTAAATTTTTTTGGAAAAATTGTCACTTTTGAAAGAAAAAAAAGATATTGTCACAAAGTTGATAAAAAGTTGTGTTTTTCCCCCCAACATGTGTATTTTCCTGAAAAATTGTTTTCTATTTGAGGGAAAAAGTTTTATATTTGATTTTTTTTTAAAAGTTGTGAATTTAACTAATAAAATTGTATATTTTAGAGTGAAAAGTTGTATTTGTAAAACAAACTTTCATTTTTTTCTATACGCTTATCCTCATTAGGGTGTCAAGAAACATAAAGTTGTATTTTTTAGAATAAAAAGTTGTATTACATAAAAAATAAAATTGTATATTTTAGAATAAAAAGTTGTAAAATTTAAAAAAGAATTCAAAATGTAAAGTTAAATATTTTACAATAAAAAGTTGCATAATTTAAAAAGTAAAGTTGTATATTTTAAAATAAAAAGTTATAAGATTTAAAAAATAAAGTTGTATATTTTAAAATAAAAAACTGTATAATTAAAAAAAATAAGTCATACATTTTCGAATAAAAAGTTGTATAACTTAAAAAATAAAATTGTATATTTTAAAACAAAAAGTTGTCAAATTAAAAAAAATTATTTAAAAAGTGAAGTTGTATATTTTAGAATAAAAAGTTGTAAAATAAAAATAAAATTTAAAAAGTAAAGTTGTATATTTTAGAATAAAAAGTTGTAAAATTTAAAAAAAAAAAAAAAGTAAAGTTGTATATTTTACAATAAAAAGTTGTATAATTGAAAAAATAAAGTTGTATATTCTACAATAAAAAGTTGTATAATTGAAAAAATAAAGTTGTATATTTTAGGATAAAAAGTTGTAAAATATAAAAAATAAAGTTGTATATTTTAAAATAAAAAGTTGTACAATTTAAAAAATAAACTTGTATAATTTAAAATAAAAAGTTGTAAAATTTAAAAAGTGAAGTTGGATATTTAATAATAAAAACTTGTATAATTTAAAAAGTAAAGTTGAATATTTTAGAATAAAAAGTTGTATAATTTAAAAAACAAAGTCGTATATTTTAGAATAAAAAGTTGAATAATTTAAAAAAATAAAGATATATATTTTAGAATACCAAGTTGTAAAATTTTAAAAGTAAAGTTGGATATTTAATAATAAAAAGTTCTATAATTTAAAAAATAAAAATGTTAATTTTTAGAATAAAAAGTTGAATAATTTAAAAAATAAAGATGTACATTTTAGAATAAAAAGTTGAATATTTAAAAAAAAAAAGTAAAAGTAAAGTTGTGTATTTTAGGATAAAAGGTTGTATAATTTCAATAATTATTTAAAAATAAAAGTTGTATATTTTAGAATTAAAGTTGTAAAATGTAAAAAATTAAGTTTATTATTCTAAAATAAAAAGTTGTATTATTTAAAGAGTAAAGTTGTATATTTTAGAATAAAAAGTTGTATCATTTAAAAAATGAAGTCGTATATTTAAGAATAAAAAGTTGTAAAATTTTAAAAATAATTTAAAAAATAAAGTTGTACATTTTAGAATAAAAAGTTGTACAATTTAAAAAGTAAAGTTGTATATTTTAGAACAGTGGTTCTTAACCTTGTTGGAGGTACTGAACCCAACCCGTTTCATATGCGCATTCACCGAACCCTTCTTTAGTGAAAAATAAAAATTATTTTTTTTACAATTCAAGACAAAGTTATATGTTTTTTTACTGGTGCACGAAATGAACCGTGCATGAACATCACCTTGTTCAAAGAACAAAACCAACACAGTGCATAAACTCACAACAAATTACACACCTGCAAATCCGATAAAAAAATTAGAGGGAACATTGTTCGGGGGTATCCATAATACGCCGATAGGGAGAAGTTTTTATTTACACGATAAGCCGAACCCCTGAGGCCGACTCACCGAACCCCTAGGGTTCCATCGAACCCAGGTTAAGAACCACTGTTTTAGAATTAAAGGTTATATAATTTAAAATATAAAGTCGTATATTTTAGAATAAAAAGTTGTACAACTTAAAAAGTAAAGTTGTATATTTTAAAATAAAAAGTTGTATAGTTTAAGAAGTAAAGTTGTATATTTTAGAATAAAAAGTTGCTAAATGTAAAAAGTGAAGTTGTATATTTTAGAATTAAAAGACGTAAAATGTAAAAAGTAAAGTTGTATATTTTAAAATAAAAAGTTGTATAGTTTAAGAAGTAAAGTTGTATATTTTAAAATAAAAAGTTGTATAGTTTAAGAAGTAAAGTTGTATATTTTAGAATAAAAAGTTGCTAAATGTAAAAAGTGAAGTTGTATATTTTAGAATTAAAAGATGTAAAATGTAAAAAGTAAACTTGTATATTTTAGAATAAAAAGTTGTAAAATCAAAAAAATTATTTCAAAATAAAAGTTGTATATTTTCGGGGAAAATACAGTTTTGAGAAAAAGAAACTTGTGGAAATGAAGATATAATTTTCTTGCAAATATACAACTTTCCTCTCATGGTGTGTTGTTTCTCCTCAGGTTTACCTGACGCTCAGCAACACTTCAGCTTCCTCGGAGCAGCAAAGGGCACCATCGCGGAGACTTAGCTCAGTGTGTAGCACCACAGCCCCCACCCAGCCGCTACTGCAGAACACGGCTGACGTCTTCCTGGACTACGTCTGAAGGACAACAAAGTCACAACAAAAGTTGCCTAAGTGCAGAAATATCTTTGCTTTTGCCAACATTTCAAATACTTTTTTAAGTAGCGTCAACTTCTTGAGTCCAGTTGTCTGCTTCAATGTTTGCATTCAGTTCTGCAACTTGGTTGTAGAAAGCAGCTGCACACGTGCACATCTATCTTTGGAAACATTTTAAACACGCACTGAGCTTTCTGTGACACGCAAAGTGTTTATGCTTTTAAGTGTTGTGTTGGTGTGTGTGTGTTGTGTTGTGTGCAGCATACGACATAAACATAAACACTAGGCCGGGGGAGAGGGGTGGATTAGACTGGAATTATTACACAACATTGTTCGCTGACATCAGCTTTAATCCTGTCAGATTGGGCTGTCTATGAATAATAATAACAATAGGGATTGATGAGCCAGTTGCTTGGTAATTAGCTTAGCTCAGCATCATCACTGGAAACAAAATGCACTGATTATTTGTGTTTATGTCCTTAAATGGCTTGTTAGCAACATTATCTTAGCATCAAGTCCGGAAACTCGCGCAGCTTGTTTATGTTCCGTACCCCTGACAACCTTAGTTTAGCCGCAAATACAGAAAGTTTCATTTTTGTTTTTGTTTACTTCCCACAGTGGCTTGTTCACAACTTTAGCTTAGCATCGGTACCCCCTTAGCAACTTTAGCTTAGCATCATGGCCACAAAGACAGATGATGCACTGAACCATTTTTGTTTACTCCCCAGATTGGCTTGTTAGCCACTTTAGCTTAGCATCGACACCCCTTAGCAACTTTAGCTTAGCATCATGGCCACAAAGACAGAAGATGCACTGAACCATTTTTGTTTACTCCCCAGATTGGCTTGTTAGCAACTTTAGCTTAGCATTGATACCCCTTAGCAACTTTAGCTTAGCATCATGACCACAAAGAGAAGATGCACTGAACCATTTTTGTCTGCTCCCCACAGCGACTTGTTAGTAACTTTAGCTTAGCATTGATAACCCTTAGCAACTTTAGCTTAGCATCATGACCACAAAGACAGAAGATGCACTGAAAAATGTTTGTTTACTCCCCAGATTGGCTTGTTAGCAATTTTAGCTTAGCATCGACACCCCCTAGCAACTTTAGCTTAGCATCATGGCTACAAAGAGAAGATGCACTGAACCATTTTTGTTTACTCCCCAGATTGGCTTGTTAGCAACTTTAGCTTAGCATCATGACCACAAAGACAGACGATGCACTGAAAAATGTTTGTTTACTCCCCAGATTGGCTTGTTAGCAACTTTAGCTTAGCATCGACACCCCTTAGCAACTTTAGCTTAGCATCATGACCACAAAGACAGAAGATGCACTGAACCAATTATTGTTTACTCCCCAGATTGGCTTGTTAGCAACTTTAGCTTAGCATTGATACCCCTTAGCAACTTTAGCTTAGCATCATGACCACAAAGACAAGATGCACTGAACCATTTTGTTTACTCCCCAGATTGGCTTGTTAGAAACTTTAGTTTAGCATCATGACCACAAAGACAGAAGATGCACTGAACAATTTTTGTTTACTCCCCACAACGACTTGTTAGCAACTTTAGCTTAGCATCGATACCCCTTAGCAACCTCTAGCTTAGCATCATGGCCACAAAGACAGAAGATGCACTGAACAATTTTTGTTTACTCCCCACAACGACTTGTTAGCAACTTTAGCTTAGCATCGATACCCCTTAGCAACCTCTATCTTAGCATCATGGCCACAAAGACAGAAGATGCACTCAACCATTTTTGTTTACTCCCACAGCGACTTGTTAGCAACTTTAGCTTAGCATCAATACCCCTTAGCAACTTTATCTTAGCATTGATAACCCAAGCAAAGTTAATCATTATTTCAGGTTAAACACGTAATATTTAAGTAATATTGTTAGATGTTTTTGCTTTGCGACAAGACCAAGAAACACTAATGACTGATAAAGTTTGCAGCTTGCTAGCTACACAATTTTTTTCACATTTAATCCCCCAAATAATTTGTCACTTTAGCTTCATTTCCAGATTAGAAACACACACATATCCCTGATTATGTTTATTTAATCATCTAAGCATCTTGATAGCTACATTGGCCTTGCATCAATACTCAAAACACAAAATAGACAACTTCATCTTTTTAGTTCGTTTACCAAAGTATCTCGTAAGCAACCTTAGTTTAGCATCCAACTACATAGAGCTAACATTTTTTTGTTTAATACCTAAATTAGCTCGTTAGCAACCTTATCTTAGCATCAACACACAGATAGCTAACTGTTTTTTTTTCATTTAATACCTAATTTATCTTGTTAGTAACCTTAGCTTAGCATCAAAACACAGATAGTTAACATTTGTTGTCATTTATTAGCTAATTTATTTGGTTAGCATCCTAAACTTAGCATCAAAACACAGACAGTTAACCATTTTTTGTTCAATACATAAATTATCTTGTTAGCAAACTTAGCTTAGCATCAAAGCACAGCTCGCTAACAGAAAGCATTTTTTTTTAATTTAATACCTTCTTTATTTTGTTAGCGTCCTTATCTTGGCATCAAAACACCCATAGCTAGCTATTTGTTTCCGTTTAATACCACAATTATATTGTTAGCATCCTTAGCTCAGCATCAAAACAGATAGTTAACCATTTTTTTTTGTTCAATACATCAATTATTTCGTTAGCAAACTTAGCTTAGCATCAAAACACAGATAGTGAACAGAAAGCTATCTTGGCGGTCTTATCTTGGCATCAGAACACCCATAGCTAGCTATTTTTTTCCCGTTTAATACCTCAATTATCTTGTTAGCATCCTTAGCTTGGCATCAAAACACAGTTATTTAACTTTTTTTTGTACAATACATAAATGATCTCGTTAGCAAACTTAGCTTAGCATTAAACCCAGATAGGGAACAGAAAGCTATCTTGGCATCAATACACACATAGCTAGCTATTCTTTTTCTGTTTTGTACCTCAATTATCTTGTTAGCATCCTTAGCTTGGCATCAAAACAAATACAGCTGACTTCATTTTTGTATTGTTTGTTAATTGAATACCTCAATTATCTTGTTAGCATCCTTAGCTATTAGCATCCAAGTAAATATTTTTTTTCAATGAATACCTCAAAGATCTATGAAGCAACCTTATCTTATCTAGAGCAGAAATACACAAAAGTAATTATGTCTAATCACCAAAGCCGCTTGCCAGCTGCATTAGCTTAGCATCAAAACACTGAGCTAACTGACTTTGTCTTTTTAGTTCAATCGTCCAAGTAGCTTGTTAGCAAGCTTAGCTTAGCATAACACAGAAATACACGTTTCCTTTTAGTTCAATCAACTAAAAGCAGTTTGCTGGCTAGTTTAGCATAATTGTAGCCTTTAGTTCTTTAGCGTCGCCGGTTAGCTGCCTTAGCTTAGCATCAAAGCTGGAAACAATGAGAGTTGAGTCGTGTTATCTTCACGTTTTACAAATCCTCATTTATTGACGCAACAATTGTGGAAATTGGCCGATAATCTTTCCTCTGTGACGTGTCTCAAGGTCCTGAGACTCAAAAGTTACAAGTCTAAAGATTCCATCCGATTCCGATTCCTGAGGTGACGATTCGATTCAGAATCGATTCAAAAAACAATTCTTGCAATGTGTAATTTGTTAATTAAGTTTTTCAAAACAGGTTTAAAAAAAAGCTCCTTCTGTTTGCTTGAAAAACGTCCTTTTAAAAAGCGATTCTTATAAAAAAAAATTATGAAAAATAAAATATATATTTTTGGGGGGATTTTTCAAAATGAAGAATGGATTCAGAATGGGGATGAATTAGAATCGTGATTCGGACATGACTCGATGACTGTTACTGTTGTATATTTCAGTTATGTGACAAAATGTTGGCATGTTTGTGTTTTCTTTTCGGGGTTAGTGGGCGTGTCCTCTTTGGTCACATGATGGCTTTGATTGGTTTGTTTCAGACGTGTTGAACATTACGAGTATGCACTGTAAATACAAGGCGTGCCTTTATTTTGACGGTTGTGTTTGTTAGTGGAGGTTCCTGTGGTTTTGATACACTTGCTGGACTTGTGATAATAAAGAAGGTACCTGTGATCAAAGTCTCTAGTATTTTCTGCAGGTGTGACCATCCACCCGGTCTTTTTGAACGACTCTTTTTAGTCAACCATGAGAACCGATTCCCAGTTGTGAGTTTGGGAGGCGTTTTTATGCACATGCAAATTTGGCATCGGCAATTTATTCACCCGACTGGCAACTGGACTAGAAAATGAATCGGACTTTGCAGCATTTGGATTAGCTTTTTTTTTTAATTAAAAAAAATATACATAAAATTAAATTAAATTTGAGAAATATATATATATTTTATATTATATAGCGCTTTTCTACCTTCAATGTACACAAAGTGCTTTGACACTATTTCCACATTCCCCCATTCACACACACATTCACACACTGATGGCGGGAGCTGCCATGCAAGGCCCTAACCACCACCCATCAGGAGCAAGGGTGAAGTGTCTTGCTCGAGGACACAGCGGACGTGACGAGGTTGGTAGAAGGTGGGGATCAAACCAGGAACCCTCAGGTTGCTGGCACGGCCACTCTCCCAACTTCGCCACGCCGTCCCCATGTGATGTGTTGCCAGCGTCAATAGTCACCATCTTGGCTACGTAGTGGAAGGGGCGGGGCTAATGTGAAAAAAATGGCGGGTTGATGAGTAACACACACGTGGTGGTGGAAAGTAGCGATCAGTAAATATTGTGATGGTCTTCTCCAATAAGCGCACAATGATGGT
The DNA here is from genome assembly GCF_033978785.1 of Entelurus aequoreus. Classification (NCBI taxonomy): domain Eukaryota; kingdom Metazoa; phylum Chordata; class Actinopteri; order Syngnathiformes; family Syngnathidae; genus Entelurus; species Entelurus aequoreus. The sequence continues at coordinate 49,077,625 of NC_084748.1, read as the reverse complement.
AGTAGGTACTACACTGTAGAGATGCCTGTACTCAGAAAGTAGGAACAAAGTACACTTACTGACTTTTTGAAGAGTACACTCAACAGCATTGATTGATTGATTGAAACTTTTATTAGTAGATTGCACAGTACAGTACATATTCTGTACATCCATCCATCCATTTTCTACCGCTTATTCCCTTCGGGGTTGCGGGGGGTGCTGGAGCCTATCTCAGCTTCAATCGGACGGAAGGTGGGGTACACCCTGGACAAGTCGACACCTCATCGCAGGGCCAACACAGATAGACAGACAACATTCACACTCACATTCACACACTAGGGCCAATTATCTCCAGGTGCATGTCTTTGGAGGTGGAAGGAACAATTAGCCACTAAATGGTAAAACCCGAATAAGTTTTTCAACTTGTTTAAGTCGGGGTCCACGTTAAAGGCCTACTGAAAGCCACTACTACCGACCACGCAGTCTGATAGTTTATACATCAATGATGAAATCTTAACATTGCAACACATGCCAATACGGCCGGGTTAACTTATAAAGTGACATCTGAAATTTCCCGCTAAACTTCCGGTTGAAAACCAACCGCCTTTGGATGATGACGTATGCGCGTGACGTAGCCAGTGAAACAGAAGTATCGGTACCCCATTGAATCCAATACAAAATAGCTCTGTTTTCATCTCATAATTCCACAGTATTCTGGACATCTGTGTTGGTGAATCTGTTGCAATTTGTTTAATGAACAATGGAGACTGCAAAGAGGAAAGTTGTAGGTGGGATCGGTGTATTAGCGGCTGGCTGCAGCAACACAACCAGGAGGACTTTGGTTTGGATAGCAGACGCGCTAGCCGACGCTAGCCACCGACCGCACGGATGATCGTGGTGAAGTCCTTCGTCCTTCCGTCGATCGCTGGAACGCAGGTGAGCACGGGTGTTGATGAGCAGATGAGGGCTGGCTGGCGTAGGAGGACAATAATGTTTTTATCATAGCTCTGTGAGGTCCCGTTATACTAAGTTAGCTTCAATGGCGTCGTTAGCAACAGCATTTTTAAGCTTCGCCAAGCTGGAAAGCATTAACCGTGTATTTACATGTTCGTGGTTTAATAGTATTGTTGATCTTCTGTCTATCCTTCCAGTCAGGGGTTTATGTATTTTGTTTCTATCTGCATTTGAGCCCGATGCTATCACGTTAGCTCCCTAGCTAAGTTAGCTTCAATGGCGTCGTTAGCAACAGCATTGTTAAGCTTCGCCAGGCTGTAAAGCATTAACCGTGTATTTACATGTCTATGGTTTAATAGTATTGTTGATCTTCTGTCTATCCTTCCAGTCAGGGGTTTATTTATTTTGTTTCTATATGCATTTAAGCACGATGCTATCACGTTAGCTCCGTAGCTAAAGTGTTTCGTCGATGTATTGTCGTGGAGATAAAAGTCACTGTGAATGTCCATTTCGTGTTCTCGACTCTCATTTTCAAGAGGATATAGTATCCCAGGTGGTTTAAAATACAAATCCGTGGTCCACAATAGAAAAAGGAGAGACTGTGGAATCCAATGAGCCAGCTTGTACCTAAGTTACGGTCAGAGCGAAAAAAGATATGTCTTGCACTGCATTCTAGTCCTTCACTCTAATGTTCCTCATCCACGAATCTTTCATCCTCGCTCAAATTAATGGGGTAATCGTCGCTTTCTCGGTCCGAATCGCTCTAGCTGCATTGGAAACAATAGGAAAATATGAGGAGGCGATCAACTGACTACGTCACGCTTCTTCCGGTAGGGGCAAGGCTTTTTTTTTATCAGAGACCAAAAGTTGCGAACTTTATCATCGTTGTTCTCTACTAAATCCTTTCAGCAAAAATATGGCAATATCGCAAAATGATCAAGTATGACACATAGAATGGATCTGCTATCCCCGTTTGAATAAAAAAAATTCATTTCAGTAGGCCTTTAATCAATTCATGGTACAAATATATACTATCAGCATAATACAGTCATCACACAAGTTAATCATCAGAGTATATACATTGAGCACACTTACTAGTACTGTTTTTGTACTGTTTTTGTACTTATTTTGATTATTATTATTTCTCTATTGTTTGTAAATATTGCAATCTATAAATAAAGGTTTATAAAATGTAAAAAAATATATAAAAATCCCATTCGGAAGCGTCATAAGGTGTTTTGGCCGCTGGGGGCGCTGTGTTTCCTGAGCTACACTCGGCCAGCACCACGGACACCTTTGCGCGGGCGCCTTCAATCACTTCCGGTTTCCTCTCGTCCGCCTCGCAAAAAAAAAAAAACGTTGGCGATGAATCTATGAAAACGTACTTTCGCTTTCTCTCGCTTTCCCACTAAAGGGAGAAATCGCTGCCATATTTATCCACATTGAACGTCCGTACAGCGCTGGTCGACTAACGCCGCTTTAAAGGTCGATAAACATGTCCGGCGAAGAAGCGGCCAGCACGGATGCTAACGCTGGGGATGAGGAGGAAGAATGGTTGTATGGAGGTAAATAACATGTCCTCAAACTGCATCTTTCACATCATTAACTTGTCTTGATTCGTCACACTACTACTCTATGCTCAATGTACCAGTAAAGTCATCGCTACTCGAATACCAAACACCTGAGCTAGGCTAACTGACCATGGCTACCTCGGCGTGAGACGAGTAAACACGTCATTGTCCTAATTGTTGTCTAATTGAGCTTTAAATGTGTGCTGCAATCTTCAAGTCCATTAATTACACGCTGTTTCAGATGAGTCTGAGAGCAAAGACGAGGAAGAAGAAGCCCAAACGAATGCTACAGACAGGTAACTGCATGACATCTCAAACAGACCAAAATAGGAGAGTTGGAGGTATCTTACTATATTTTCACATGTGTAATAACATGCATGTAGGGTTGCAAAATTCCGGGAATATTCAAAGTTGGAATTAACTGGAATTAATGGAGGTTGGACTCCACCAAGGCTGCCCTTTGTCACCGATTCTGTTCATAACTTCTATGGACAGAATTTCTAGGTGCGTTGAGGGGACCCGGTTCTGCTTTTTGCAGATGATGTGGTCCTGATGGCTTCAACTGGCCAGGATCTTCAGCTCTCACTGGATCGGTTCGCAGCCGAGTGTGAAGCGATTGGGATGAGAATCAGCACCTCCAAGTCCGAGTCCATGGTTCTCTCTGAAAGGGTGGAGTGCCATCTCCAGGTTGGGGAGGAGATCTTGCCCCAAGAGGAGGAGTTCAAGTACCTAGGAGTCTTGTTCACAAGAGTGGATGGTGAGATCGACAGGCGGATCGGTGCGGCGTCTTCAGTAATGCGGACGCTGTATCGATCCGTTGTGGTGAAGAAGGAGCTGAGCCGGAAGGCAAAGCTCTCAATTTACCGGTCGATTTACGTTCCCATCCTCACCTATGGTCATGAGCTTTGGGTTATGACCGAAAGGACAAGATCAAGCTTGGCAACACAAAAAATTGGCGCTAGTGTGTGAATGTGAGTGTGAATGTTGTCCGTCTATCTGTGTTGGCCCTGCGATGAGGTGGCGACTTGTCCAGGGTGTACACTGCCTTCCGCCCGAATGCAGCTGAGATAGGCTCCAGCACCCCCCGCGACCACAAAAAAGGACAAGCGGTAGAAAATGGATGAAAGGATGGATAAGCTGACTCTTTTTGTTTGGATTCAGACCTCACTTGCTGATGCTATTGTTGCGTTGTAAGGGCTGGTCTCCTAAAGCTTTAGTAAATCTTAGCCAAGTACTATTCTGTCTCGGTGGTCCTCTTGACTCAACATATGTCATCCAAAAGAATTTGGGATTGACCGGTGTGTCTTATTTAGTGTCTTTCATCTTTTAAATTATGAGAAGCAGTGTCCTCTACAGTGGACATGTTTATATCAGTCTGGAAAATGTTGTTTCTCAGAAAAGTAAACTAACAATTTAACTTTTAATCGTGTTAATGATTAAAAGTTAACTGATGTTTGGCTTTATATATATTTTCTGTGTGACGGTTTGTCAGGTGGCGACTTGTCCAGTCCTGCCTTCCGCCCGAGTGCAGCTTGAATAGGCTCCGCCCCCCGCGACATCGAGAGAAAAGCAGTAGAAAAACAGATGGATGGATTGAGGATGTATCAAGTAGCTTTTTAGTTTACTCGTATCTCCCGCGTTTAACATATTTTTTGGTGGTTTTCCACTGTGTGGAGCGACCAGACCGATTGGCTCTGTGTCGCCTTGGGAACGCTCGAAACAAAAATGGCGTGCTTGGCTTTGCTGAAGGCAGACTTTCTTAAATCCGCCCAAGAGGCTTTGTTTTGGCCTGGGCTTGTTCGCAACATAACTCGACCAGTTACGGACATATTTCATGTCCAAAAACAATTCATGTCGAGTATGAACACACTTCACTTCCTGCTTACTGCGTTCCACGCCCCCACTTTGCCATTGTTGCGCTGCGCAGAGGATTCTGGGAGATTGATTTCCGGCCGACGCTAAAAAGCCAGAAAGAAAACTACACCCACCAAGTTTTCAATTGATTCCGTCACACGCCACGGTATTATCGAGAAGACTTTGAAACCGAAATACAGCGGTGTTTATATTACCGTTACATCCCTAACAACCAGCGACAAGGACTACTTTTCAGGGGAATCCCTTGTACAAACTCACACTGTAACATGTTTTCACCACCGTGCAGTGCAGGGCTCGTAACATACCTACAAAACCAGTGAAGTTTAATAGACTGCAAGGACAAGATACTTAACGTTGGAACTGGTAAACTTTGTTATTTTTTGCAAATATTAGCTCATTTGGAATTTGATGCCTGCAACATGTTTCCATAAAGCTGGCACAAGCGGCAAAAAAGACTGAGAAAATTGAGGAATGCTTATCAAGCACTTATTTGGAACATCCCACAGGCGAACAGGCTAATTAGGAACAGGTGGGTGCCATGATTGGGTATAAAAGCAGCTTCCATGAAATGCTCAGTCATTCACAAACAAGAATGGGGCGAGGGTCAACAAATGCCTGAGCAAATTGTTTTAGAACAACATTTCTCAATTTAGGGATTTCTCCATCTACGCTCCGTAACATCATCAAAAGGTTCAGAGAATCTGGTGAAATCCCTGCACGTAAGCCATGATATTACGGACCTTTGATACCTCAGGCGGCACTGCATCAAAAAGCGACATCAGTGTGTAAAGGATATCACCACATGGGCTCAGGAACACTTCAGAAAACCACTGTCAGTAACTACAGTTGGTCGCTACATCTGTAAGTGAGAGTTAAAACTACTATGCAAAGCGAAAGCCGTTTATCAACAACACCCAGAAACGCTTCGCTGGGCCTGAGCTCATCTAAGATGGACTGATGCAAAGTGGAAAAGTGTTCTGTGGTGTGACGAGTCCACATTTCAAATTGTTTTTGGAAACTGTGGACGTTTTGCTGGTGGTCAAGTTACTAATTAAATCCCTTTATTTCCCCATAGTTGCCGGTGGCCTTTATTTACTCAACTGCAGAGACAAAGCCGATATTTGAAAGTTTTGCAACATGTTTTTAAAAAAATTTTTATGTCACCCTAAACATCACCGTTACATATGATGTACAGTGTTCCCTCGCTACAACACGGTTCACTTTACACGGCCTCGCTGTTACACAGATTTTTGTGTGTGTAATTTTTTACAGTGTCTCATGCTTTTTTCTTTTTTCAGCATTTGAATGCACATTGTGTTCTGCGTCCTGATTCGCTAAGGGACTGTAGACCATTGTCAATCAATCTTCTTCATACCATGTGTCCTGTACAGTACAGAATGTATACTGTGGTGGGGGATATAATCCTGAACAAGTTTGAAATATGGATGAGACAGACTTATTTTGGAAATGAATGCCCTCTCGCACCTTTATAATGCAGGACCAAGCCAAAAGTGCAGGATTTAAGGCCCAAAAAGATGGTGTGACTCTGGTTGTGTGTGGAAATGCTTCGGGCTTTATGATAAAACCCGACCTTATTTATAGGTCAAAACAATCCTAGAGCCCTAAAAAACAGGATTTGATCTTTGGTTTCATTCTTTAATACAGTAGTGTACTGTACTATTTTTTTAAATCCACGAAGGTTTGAACTTTGAGAGTGTGTAAACGAGAGAAATGAGAAGTAATGTTAATGCCTGTCTGAGAAAAGTCAATAAAATGTGTGGTTAGGGGTTTTACAGACTTAATACATATATAAGAAACGAAAAAACATATGCTGTACGGTACTGTAAACGGAAAAAAACAGAAATAAAAAAACAACCTGTAAACGAAAAAACATGCACAGTAAATGAAAAAAAAAATACATCCTGTAAATGAAAAAACATAGTGGAAACGAAAATAATATATAATGAACCAAAACACATAAAAAACGGGGAAAAACTCCACTTAAAGCGGGTATTTTTTGGAACGTAACCCCAGTGTTTAACGAAGGAACACTGTATCTTCTCAAGGCATCGTGTCGTGTCAGTGATCTGCAACACACAATGGTATCAGTAAAGATAATCACCGCCACCTACCCACAGTGCACCTGCCGATGCGTCTACCGAGGAAGCGGCAGCAGCTGAGGATGGCGTCAACGCTGATGCGCGTGTTGAAGCTGCACACGCTACAGGAAACGGCGTGGCCTCAGAGGTAGCCCTTGACATGCTGCGATGGGTTGGTAATCGCGACACACATAAATACCATTTGCTCTTTTTTTTCCCAGTCTCAGGCCACCGGGGACGCTGCGGGCGAGGACGTGGAGAGTGACAGCGACAGTGACGATGACGACGACGATGTCCGTGTCACTATTGGAGACATAAAAACCGGGGCGCCTCAATACACGTATGATTTTGAAATACTGTTCACATGTGCACACAACAGAGAAACCTACTTTGCAAACATGTACCGGTATACAAGCCCCACCCATTACATTTTCAAAGAAATATCTTTCCATATATTAGCCGCACCGGACTATATACTAGAGATGTCCGATAATATCGGCAGGCCGATATTATCGGCCGATAAATGCTTTAAAATGTAATATCGGAAATTAGCGGTATCGTTTTTTTTTATTATCGGTATCGTTTTTTTTTTTTTTTTTTTTAAATTTTTTTATTAAATCAACATAAAAAACACAAGATACACTTACAATTAGTGCACCAACCCAAAAAACCTCCCGCCCCCATTTACACTCATTCACACTAATTCACACAAAAGGGTTGTTTCTTTCTGTTATTAATATTCTGCTTCCTACATTATATATCAATATATATCAATACAGTCTGCAAGGGATACAGTCCGTAAGCACACATGATTGTGCGTGCTGCTGCTCCACTAATAATACTAACCTTTAACAATTAATTTTACTCATTTTCATTAATTACTAGTTTCTATGTAACTGCTTTTATATTGTTTTACTTTCTTTTTTATTCAAGAAAATGTTTTTAATTTATTTATCTTATTTTATTTTTTTATTTTTTTTAAAAAGGACCTTATCTTCACCATACCTGGTTGTCCAAATTAGGCATAATAATGTGTTAAAGGCCTACTGAAATGATTTTTTTTTATTTAAACGGGGATAGCAGGTCCATTCTATGTGTCATACTTGATCATTTTGCGATATTGCCATATTTTTGCTGAAAGGATTTAGTAGAGAACATCGACGATAAAGTTCGCAACTTTTGGTCACTGATAAAAAAAAGCCTTGCCTGTACCGGAAGTAGCGTGACGTCACAGGTTGAAGGGCTCCTCACATCTGCACATTGTTTACACCAGCAGCGAGAGCGATTCGGACCGAGAAAGCGACGATTACCCCATTAATTTAAACGAGGATGAAAAATTTGTGGATGAGAAAAGTGACAGTGAAGGATTAGAGTGCAGTGCAGGACGCCAGGGTGTATCTTTTTCCGCTCTGACCGTAACTTAGGTACAAGGGCTCATTGGATTCCACACTTTTTCCTTTTTCTATTGTGGATCACGGATTTGTATTTTAAACCACCTGGGATACTATATCCTCTTGAAAATGAGAGTCGAGAACGCGAAATGGACATTCACAGTGACTTTTATCTCCACGACAATACATCGGTGAAGCACTTTAGCTTCGGAGCTAACGTGATAGCATCGTGCTTAACTGCGGATAGAAACAGAAGAAACATGCCCCTGACTGGAAGGATAGACAGAAGATCAACAATACTACTATAACTTCTACTATCAGGAGACACTGAACTAAACCCTGGACCTGTAACCACACGGTTAATGCTGTCCAGCCTGGAGAAGCCTAGCAATGCTGTTGCTAACGACGCCACTGAAGCTAACTTAGCTACGGGACCTCGACAGAGCTATGCTAAAATCATTAGCTCTACACCTATGCCAGCCCTCATCTGCTCATCAACACCCGTGCTCACCTGCGTTCCAGTGATCGACGGCGCGACGAAGGATTTCACCCGATCATCGGTGCGGTCGGCGGCTAGCGTCGGATAGCGCGTCTGCTATCCAACTCAAAGTCCTCCTGGTTGTGTTGCTGTAGCCAGCCGCTAATACACCGATCCCACCTACAGCTTTCTTCTCTGCAGTCTTCATTGTTCATTAAACAAATTGCAAAAGATTCACCAACACAGATGTCGAGAATACTGTGGAATTTTTCGATGAAAACAGACGCTGTTTGTATTGGGACACAATGGTGTCCCAATACTTCTGTTCAATCCGTGACGTCACGCGCAAACGTCATCATACCGAGACGTTTTCAGCCGGATATTTCCCGGGAAATTTAAAATGTCACTTTATAAGTTAACCCGGCCGTATTGGCATGTGTTGCAATGTTAAGATTTCATCATTGATATATAAACTATCAGACTGCGTGGTCGGTAGTAGTGGCTTTCAGTAGGCCTTTAATTCCACAACTGTATATATCGGTATCGGTTGATATCGGTAATTAAAGAGTTGGACAATATCGGATATCAGCAAAAAGTCATTATCGGACATCCCTACTATATACGTTGTGAAATGAGTTATTTACACAGAAATATTCTGTAAATGTTTATTTACATACCTTAATTGTTTCTAAACGGTGTCTGTAACGCGGCAGTAAAATGGTTGATCAGACAAAACAGAAGTCATGGTCATGGACCCAAGCTGCGCAACAGACTTAATAACTCCACGGTGACGTCTTAGTTTAGTCTTTATTTGAAGGGACAATGCACAGAGACATTAAGCTCAAAGACAGATATGTTCTGCACCAGATTATAGCTTAATAACTCATTTCCACCTGCAGTCCCTGGTTACCCAAATTAAAGATATACAAAAACATGCAATACAATTAACAATAACATTTTACTATAGCATGTAATCAAATGAATAAAATGGTGAATTTGGCGGAATTTACGAAACTGAAACAAAACAAAATGAAAAAACTCCTACAGACATCACACATGGGACAGTTTATTAAGTAAGAATTGTTTTAGTTATATTGTAAAACTTACAAACCTTGCTTGGAGTGTTGAATGAAGAATCCATACGAGTAGAAACGCTATGGCCGGCGAGAAGACGGAACAGCACTTCTACTTGTGGTTGAAAGCTCAGTCTGAACAGAAAGGCAATGCAGCACTATGCTGCCATGTTGCAGGTGTTTGTATTGCATATCTAAAATGTTTAAATGTATGTCCTGATCTTCGGGTACTAATATAGTAATCTAACCTAACCTACAGCACCTGCTGTGAGCAAACTCGTTCAAAAGATGGCGCCACAGCACAAACAATAACACACCTATTCAGTGTATTGGCTTAGTTTTTTTTTTTAAACTATTGGCATTATGACCGACGGCAAAGAAAAAATTCATAATTAACCACCGCACCGTTTTATAAGCCGCAGGGTACAAAGCGGAGGAAAAAAGTAGCGGCTTATAGTCCGGAATTTACGGCAGTTTTTCTGACATTTCTCATTAGTAACAGACCTCACTTTTTGTTCTAGTAGATTTAGAAAATATGTGTCTGTGAGGGTCTGCCTGTTTTTCCTCCCTCAGACCGTATGGAGCCCCTCCAGTCAATCTCAACATTAAAACACCTGGCTCCAGATCTTATGGACAAGGTAACCTTCTCCTTCAGCTCTAGCCATAACAGCATAACTAGTCTCATCTTCTCTTTATTTTTAGTTAATGCAAAACTGAAAGGAGTGGATCTTGACGCCTCTGGCAGCATCAATGGTGTCCCTGTGCTTGAAGTGGACTTGGAGTTGTTTGAGGAGAAACCTTGGAGGAAACCAGGTATGTTTTCAAGCACTTCCAAGACATCTCAGTGAAGATTCAATCAGGGGTTTTATACATTCATTCTAACACATAGGGCTGGGCGATACAATTATCTCAACATATATTGCGAAAGACACGTCATCAATATCAATCCAAAATGTTATTGATAAAAACTTTCAGTCACAGTTTTTCCCTTTTATTTTGAAAGAAAGCAAAAGTTGCAAAGCAAGGTTGGTTGCATGAACAAATGCATTTGCTCTCTGGTAACCGAGCAACGCAGGAAGTGAGAGTGACATGCTAACAGCCTATCAGATAACAGTATCAAGCATCACATTTATGGTTGCGCCATCTTCTTGTCTGGCGTTTGGTTTTGGTTTGGTTGAGAAGAGAAAGTAAAAATAAACAAATGGTGGATAAAAGAGGGGAAATTAGCCTCAACAGTATGGCACTTTTTGGCATTTTTCCAAACGGACCGTAGTCAGACCAATGTGTACCACCTGAGCTCACCCTTTGGAGCACAGCTCTAACCGGGTTTCCCTAGATTGCCAAGATACCTGTGGCGGTGTGGGCCTGGTTGGGGGCGTGGTCGGCATGATGTCATCATATAATTAGCATGAATTGCTCTGATGATATGATTTTCTTTAAAAATTTTAATTTTTTGTTATTAACTAGTATTAACATACGTTTTATATTGGGGCGGCATAGCTCGGTTGGTAGAGTGGCCGTGCCAGCAACTTGTGGGTTCCAGGTTCGATCCCCGCTTCTGCCAACCTAGTCACTGCCGTTGTGTTCTTGGGCAAGACACTTTACCCACCTCCTCCCAGTGCCACCCACACTGCTTTAAAAATGTAACTTACATATTGGGTTTCACAATGTAAAGCGCTCTGAGTCACTAGAGAAAAGCGCTATATAAATATAATGCACTTCACTTCACTATATTATTGTTTTGCCATATTTTAAATCTTTGCTAGTTATTGTAGAAAGTACTTTGTCGAGAATTTTTCAAATGTTGAGAGGTTTTTTGTGCCTTTTCTTTATTAAAAAGGACTAGCAACAAATCTAGCATCTTTTTCTTGCATTATTGTAGACTGTACTCGTGTTTAGAGGCTCTACTTCTGTCCCTCCAAAAGTGAGCTGCACCAGCATGGTACTTGCTTGGCGCCGCTGCTCCAGTTGGACTTTCTCTCCTTAGAAGCCGCTACTGTCCTCTTAATATTTGCACATTTTGTAGATGTCTGTTCGTGGATATATTTGGGGTATATTAAAGTTAAGTCCACATAGCAGACGTGCTGACTACGCTCCTGACAATCGTGTGTGTCTTGTTTACATTATCCCAACATCCGCTTTTGGCAGCACTGTTTCCAATTATTTTTTTCCGCGCCCAAATTTTCAGTGCATAACTAGTCAATAGTGCACACATAATAGGCTATTCTCAGGGCATTCAATCGATCGCAACTGGACTGTTTGGTTTGTCTTAGAAGACGTTTCACCTCTAATCCGAGTAGGCCTCATCAGGTCATGCTCATAGACTTAGATTGGTCAGATCTAGTCCGAGAGCCCGAGACTAGATCTGACCAATCTAAGTTTATGAGCATGAACTGATGAAGTCTACTGAGGTATTGGTACTAGCCGCTAGACTAGCTCTGACAAATCTAGTCCGAGAGCCCGAGACTAGATCTGACCAATCTAAGTTTATGAGCATGAACTGATGAAGTCTACTGAGGTATTGGTACTAGCCGCTAGACTAGCTCTGACAAATCTAAGTGTAAGACAACATGTGACCAATCTAAGACTAGATCTGACCAATCTAAGTGTAAGACTACATGTGACCAATCTAAGACTAGATTTGACCAATCTAAGTCTAAGACTACATGTGACCAATCTAAGACTAGATCTGACCAATCTAAGTGTAAGACTACATGTGACCAATCTAAGACTAGATCTGACCAATCTAAGTCTAAGACTATATATCTGACCAATCTAAGTCTTAAGACTAGATCTGACCAATCTAAGTCTATGATCATGAACTGATGAAGCCTACTCTGATGAGAGGCGAAACATCTCTTAAGACAAACTAAACAGTCCAGTTGTGATCGATTGAATACCCTGAGAAGCAGAGACGGGAGGTAAAATCGGTTTGTTGTCATAAGATTGGCAATAAAAGTTAAAAATAGCATTTTTCCTTTGTGTGACTCCTTCAGGAGGCTAAAATACATTATATTACTGTAATTTGTTTTTCACGTAAAAAAAACATTATTTTCAAGGAGTGGCAAGTAAGACTTTGCCTTGATAGCTGAGGGGGTTATATTTAGAGGAAGTTTTCATTTTGAATTAGAAATGTTTATTTTTCTCCTGGTATTACCTCCCATAGGTCATAAAAACATCAACAATGATCAATATCGACCGATATAAAACACTTTGGTGATACAGTTGTCATCCATATCGCCCAGCCCTACTAAAACACCACAAGTGACTATTATTCAAATGGAACTATTTTGCACCAGAAACATATTATGTAGGCCACACAGTCAGGAAATCTGAGTTTGACTCTCCGTTTGGGCATCTCTGGGTGGAATTTGCCTGGTCTCCCAGTGTGTGTGAGGGTTTTCTCCTGGTTCTTTAAATGATGGGTTCTCAGTTCTTAATGTAAAGCGCTTTGAGTGTCTCTAAATGCGCTTTATAGATGATGATGTCCGACTCTGTGTGTGCGTGTGTGTGCAGGTGCGGATCTGTCCGACTACTTCAACTATGGCTTCAATGAGGACACATGGAAGAATTACTGTGAGAAACAAAAGCGTATACGCATGGGCCTGGAAGGCTCTGTGACAAGTAAAATCACCGTAAGTGAGAGTCTATTACCGTATTTTTCGGACTATAAGGTGCACTTAAAATCCTTTCATTTTCTCAAAACTCGACAGTGCGCCTTATAACCCGGTGCGCCTAATGTACGGAATCATTTTGGTTGTGCTTACCGACATTGAAGCTATCTTATTTGGTACATGGTGAAATGATAAGTGTGACCAGTAGATGGCAGTTACACATAAGAGATGCATGTAGACTGCAATATGACTCAAGTAAATAACACCAAAATGTTATATGTTCAATTGAAAATTAGGAACATTACACATGGCACTCAAAAATCTATCAAAATGTTTTAGTAGGACTTTTGTAAACTATGAAGCAGCACCATTTGATGGATTGTACTGTGCTTCAACATAGGAGTATTATTATGGTGTGTGTATAAGGTAAGACATATTATCTGGCGTTTTGTTTCGCAATATTATGCAAAAGCAACTTTTCTTACCTTCTGGTACCTGCTGATCTGTATTCGGGATCTGCATAAGTCCTGATAATGGGCGGGCCTCCGCCTTTGTAGTCCGTGCCGAAGATAAGCTTCTTCTTTTTCTCTATCTTCTTGTTATGTGACATTCATCCTCCACTGTTGCCATTTCTAATGTAAAGTAGTGTAAAGTTCTTACTTATATCTGTCAGTAAACTCGCCATGAAAACGCTAAAACATACCGGTGTAGTGACTTTACATTATTCACCCAAGGAACTTTAGTTATTTGTCCGGACGGTTTTTCACGAGACACATTTCGGGCGTTGTTGTTGCACTAGTGAGCCACGGATGAGGAGATGCTGCTCCGTTATTGATTGAAGTAAAGTCTGAATGTCATTAAAACAGTTAGCTCCATCTTTTGACACTTCTTCCACTCCCGTCCTTGCACGCTACAACAAAGATGACGGGGAGAAGACGCGGTCGAAGGTGAGCCACGTAAACAAGACCGCCCACAAAACGCCGCATCCTGAAGCGACTGTCAGAAAGCGACTCGAAGATGATGTGTAAAACATCATCTATGCAACATTTTGACCGAAGAACCACCATAACATGTTATGTAGACCACAAGGAAGTCTTACATTTAGAAAAAAAAAAAAAGACTCTTTTAATGAGCCTTATAATCCGGTGCGCCTTTTGAATGAAAATAGACCGGAGTAGACCCACACATCGGCAGTGCGCTTTATAATCCGGTGTGCCCTATGGTCCGGAAAATACGGTAGTCTTTCTTGTTTTTTTTGTAGAGTTTTTAAAAAATGTTTACCTTGTCATTAATTTCTCCATCACACGGTGAGTAAACAGCAAAGAAAACCTCTTCTTATGTCATCATTTCCAAGGTCCAACAAGGCAGGATAACTACGGAGAAGGACGCACCCACTCTTCCTGTCCACACTTCCAAGCCCGACTTCCAATCTCAAGTCAATCTCTACAAGTCTGTCACCAGTCAGGTCCCTAGGTAAGGTCTCTGCTCTCATCACGAAGGCTTTTCACGCTCTATTACAACAGAAGGATGTTGTTTTGCGGTGGGAGATAAAGGAAACTTCAAGTAGGATGCATTCAACGACTGTTTTTAGGCAGCTTTTGTTATGGTGTTAAAAAAAAGGGAGAAGCAAAAGTTCACCTATGTGTGTGTTGGTGTGTGTTACTCTCATCTCCTTTACACCCTTGTAGGATCTCCCCCCCTCAGTGGCATGGCCCACCTCTCCAGGACATGTCTTTTTATACGTAAGTGTCCCAACTAGGTGAAATGTACCTGATGTGAAAAACACTTAAAAATTGAGCACTATGCTCCTTCTTAATAATGTGAAGTCAATTTGCATGGAGAATAACATCATTTTTAGGCAACTTTGAATGGCATAGTTTTGCCTAGATTTTGCTATTGCGCATACAATATGTCCCTTACACAATATTTACTTTTTTCCCAGTTGTTGCAAGGATGGAAAATGATAAAGCAGCTCGCTTAAAAACTCATAAGGAAGCAAGATAAAACATAATCCTGTTGACAAAAAAATATGAAACACTTTCATAGACCCGGGCCGATATTCGAGCAGTCAATTAATTGAAGGATAAATGAAAATGAACTTGATAACTTTGCCAGCCTCGTTTATCACCATGACAAGAGAGTCGTGCATACCACATGCACATAAACAGTAGTGTAACCGCTGTAAAACTCCCTACGGTGAGAATTACCGTATTTAATTAAAAGGATTGAAAAACCGTGACTGATAGCTACTTTGATAAACTTATGGAAGGAGTAGCCTGAGCTTGCTAGCTATCTTAAATCTCAACATGTAAACAAGAGACATTAACGTCTTTCCCCATTAAGAAACGTCATTCCTTAATCTAAAGTTGAATAAACACAATAGTGTCTCAGTAACTAAGATACAGTATTCACATTAAACATAAAGTGATCGATGTAATCTCCACACAGTCCTCCGCCTGTGTTCTACAGGAACTCGCGTGACGTCACATAAATCGGAAGTGAAACAAACCGATCACTCAATTTGCATTTTTTTTGTAAAACATTCTAAAACGTTTACTAATTAAAATGGAAGAAACATATTTAAACACACAAATACAAACAATATGGCTCTCTAATGTTTCCTCTGCCAAGAAATTACATTGTATGGCTTTTTATTGTAGTTATTATAAAAATAATTAAAACATTTTTTTTCTCTAATTACACAGCCATAACATTACAGTCATATAACTTGGTATGTAACACATGCTAAACATTAGCATGCTAACATTAAAGTGCTAGCTTTTTGAGCTAATTTTGCTCATTTTTAACCTAAAGTCATATAACTTGGTATGTGACAGCTGTTAACTGTATGTGTGCTAACGTTAGTAAGCTAACTTTTTCATCTAATTTTACACTTTTTTCTCTATTTTCGCAGCCTTACTGTCGTGTTACTTGAAATGTGAGACATGTTAACTTTTATCATGCCGTCGTTAGCACACATGCTAAATGTAAGCATGCTAACGTTTTAGGCTAGCTCTGTAGCTCTTTTTGTACAGTTACACCTAAAACTCACAAATTCTGACACTTGGCATCATCTTAAAAGTACGGCGGCTTCTGGCGACCCCCGGCCAGAGGTCCAGGGCACAGAGAGCAGGCCCATCAAAATTTCCGCTGGGACTTTCTAGTTATAAAATTATTATTAATAATAATAATATATTTTATTTGTAAAAAGCACTTTCCATTGAGCAAACAACCTCAAAGTGCTACAGTGTACTAAAAAAATAAAATAAAAAGATAATAAAAATAAAAACTAGAAGGAGCATGCATATATCTAAAAAAAGGCTTTTTTTTAAAAAAAAGAAGGGTTTTTAAGCCTTTTTTAAAAGCATCCACAATCTGTGGTGCACTCAGGTGGTCAGGGAGAGCGTTCCACAGACTGGGAGCGACGGAGCAGAAAGCCTGCTAATACAATTTGGTTAAAATATTTTAGTGTGTGTATAATTCCTTTTTGAGCACATTCAATAATACTGTAATAATAATGATAACCGTGTTAATTTTAGTCACAATAACTTTATTTTGCCATTTTATTTATTGTTGTGGTTGTGTATAGTTGAGGGTCCCCCATCCCCTCGTTGACAGAGACGTAACCTATTTCATTGCTTTTGGTTGTGATTTTTACAGAGTATATATTATTTTTATTATTTGTTTTGTTTTACTTGGATATGTAAAAGTTTGCATTCCAATTACAATATTAAAATATACCAGGAATACGAGTTTATAGCAATTGAAATGAAACTACTTATAATAACTACATTATTATTGTGTATTATCATTACATCAGTGGTTACTTTGGTCTGAAAATAACATTGGCAATAATATTGTTTATCGGCAATAATTAGTTTATCAATATATCATCCAACAAAATGTGTCATGGGCCCAGGACCACACTTTCAGTTGAATTTCACAGTTTTCTGAGTTTTTCTTAGTTTTGACCCGAAGATGCACTTTTGTTCTTTTCCCAGTAAGTTAAGCGGGAGCATAGATGTAATTGGCGGGCAGACGGCCACCATCAGTCGAGTGGAAGGGCGACGCAGACACAACCTGGAAGGCAACAACATCCAGGTATTTGAGAGCTTAAAGGAACCGTGCATTAGAATTCTTACACTGTTGCTGTCATGGTGCAGGTGATCTCCGAACACTCCACGTCAGAGCCAGAGTCTGCCACTCCTAAGATGCCCACCTTCTTCCCCCCGGGACCCCTCCCTCCAAACATCCCCCCGCCGCCTTTTCTGCCCCCGCCACCGAACGTCAGCTCTGCGCCGCCTCTTATCCCTCCACCCAGTAAGTTCAGTGCCATCTTTCTCTACTAGCTAATCTTATGCAAACGTCTATTTATTGGTGCCCTTATCGGTACTACATGTAATTGGTGCAAATAAAGATGTTAAAAATGCATTTTAATTACAATTTATTTGGCACAAGAGGTTAACATCATGTAACATCATACATTAAGTCTTAAACAAGTCAAATATGTTGGCAGTGCAAAGCAGTTATGTCATCATTTTGTAAAGACCACACAGATCCATCGCTGTGTTTCCATCTGTTCCAATTACATTTAGCTGGAAATATTATATATGTAGGCAGAGCACAGACCTTTTACACTGTACTGTATATCATATTAGATATATAAATAAATGCAATCAATTAGCATGTTAGGTGGGTGTGCATTTAAGCTAGGGTTGTCTCGATACCAACATTTTGGTACCGGTACCAAAATGTATTTCGATACTTTTGTAAATAAAGGGGACCACAAAAAAATGGCATTATTGGCCTTATTTTAAAAACAAATCTTAGGGTACATTAAACATATGTTTATTATTACAATCGAAGAACAATTTAGTCCTTAAATAAAATAGTGAACATACTAGACAACTTGTCTTTTAGTAGTAAGTAAACAAACAAAGACTCCTAATTAGTCTGCAGACGTATGCAGTAACATATTGTGTCATTTATACACCTATTATTTTGTACACATTATGAAGGACAAACTGTAAAATGTATTATTCATCTACTTGTTCATTTACTGTTAATATCTGCTTATTTTCTGTTTTAACATGTTCTATCTACACTTCTGTTAAAATGTAATAATAACTTATTCTTCTGTTGTTAGATACTTTACATTAGTTTTGGATGATACCACAAATTTAGGTATCGATACCAAGTAGTTACAGGATCACACATTGGTCATATTCAAAGTTCTCATGTGTCCAGGGACGTATTTACTGACTTTATAAACATATTATGAATTAAAAATATATATATATATATATATTTTGTGTCGATAAAAAATATTGATGTAATCATAGTAGTATCCAGTCCAGAATTTTATGAACCGGTACCTAAAAATACCGCTACTCATGCGTGCTATATTTACACCAATTACCTTTTTACTTACTTTCTATTTTGTTCCTTTCAGGGTTGCCCATCACTGTACCCCCTCCAGGATTTCCTCCTCCACCCAGCGGTCCCCCGCCTTCTATCATTCCCACTATGGACAGGTATCAAGTAGAGGCTGCATCCAGTAGACACGCAGCTATATTGCTACATTTAAAAGTATCGCTTGATATTTGTCATTTGAATATTATATATAATATTATATTATACAGCAATAGATGATATCTGTCTATTACCTGACCGCTTCTGTTAGCTACCTCTCTTTGTTTATAATGTATATTTTCTGCTGGATCTACTCCATTTTTTGCTGCAGCTGTTACATATACTGTAATATTGTACATGGTAATTGGGATTTGTTATGTATTGTATATATTATATAAAAAATATTATATAATATATCAGTATATATTATATACTGTATATATAATATGTAAATATTACATATATGTTATATTTTATATTGCTACTATGGTATGTTTTTAGTCTACATTATACCTGCATTATTCTTTCCATCCTTATCCTTACAATTTCCCTTGTGGATCAATAAAGTTTGTCTAAGTCTAATAATGCGTTATAGGGCAATGTTTTTCAACCACTGTGCCGCGGCATACTAGTGTGGCGTGAGATACAGTCTGGTGGGCCGTGGGAGATTATCTAATTTCACCTATTTGGGTTAAAAATATTTTTTGCAAACCAGTAAGTATAGTCTGCAAATGATGTGTTGTTGTTGAGTGTCGGTGCTGTCTAGAGCTCGGCAGAGTAACCGTGTAATACTCTTCCATATCAGTAGGTGGCAGCAGGTAGCTAATTGCTTTGTAGATGTGGGAAACAGCGGGAGGCAGTGTGAAGGTAAAAAGGTGTCTAATGCTTAAACATAAAATAAACAAAAGGTGAGTGCCCCTAAGAAAAGACATTGAAGCTTAGGGAAGGCTATGCAGAACAAAACTAAAACTGAACTGGCTACTAAGTAAACAAAAACAGAATGCTGGACGACAGCAAAGACTTACTGTGGAGCAAAGAATGTGTCCACAATGTACATCCGAACATGACATGACAATCAATGTCCCCACAAAGAAGGATAAAAACAACTAAAATATTTTTGATTGCTAAAACAAAGTAGATACGGGAAATATCGCTCAAAGGAAGACATGAAACTGCTACAGGAAAATACCAAAAAAAGAAAAAAGCCACCAAAATAGGAGCGCAAGACAAGAAGTAAAACACCACACACAGGAAAACAGCAAAAAAGTCCAAATAAGTCAGGGTGTGATGTGACAGGTGGTGACAGTACACCTACTTTGAGACAAGAGCTATAGTGATGCATGCTTGGTTATGCTTTAAAGTCATATCCAACTATTGCGACAACGACTTTTTACTGTCAACTGAGTTTCGTTTTTTAATGATTTCTGCTGGTGGTGTGCCTCTGCATTTTTTCAATGCAAAAAATGTGCCTTGGCTCAAAAAAGGTTGAAAAAAACTGCTATAGGGAACCAGTACTCAATTTTAAGACAACAATCAGTAGACTAAACAATACACACATACTCTAAGTGTAACTCTCTTGTATTTCTACTACAGCCATGTTGGAGGTTACGATGGGCGTCCTTTGCCTCCATTTCCATTCCCTCAAGGTGGGTGGATTGTATTCTCAATTATTGCATCTTCCATTCTAAAGAAACCAAACATCCTTCCACACTTGGTTTTGTTGCCCAACACATCTGACAACTCTTTGTCTTCAGGAGGCTACCCTCCCCCCATGTCCGGAGGCGTGCCTCCTTCCTGGCCCCCGATGATGGATAACTCCAAACCGTGGGACTACTATCCTCGGCGGGACGACAAGCGTGACAAAGACAGAGAGCGGCCCCGAGAGAGGACGCACGAGCGAGAGAGAGATCGGGAGAGGGAACGAGAGCACAGCCCTTCAGTGATTGGCTACACCAGGTGAGGGCCGGGGCATACGCACAATGTAATAATAGCACATTTATTATACGTATTTATTATACCGTATTTTCCGGACCATAGGGCGCACCGGATTATAAGGCGCACTGCCGATGAGCGGGTCTAGTCAGGTCTTTTTTCATACAAAAGGCGTACCTGATTATAGGGCGCATTAAAGGAGTCACAAAAAAAAAATCTAAATGTAAAAGACTTCATTGAGGTCTACATAACATGTAATGGTGGTTCTTTGGTCAAAATGTTGCATAGATGATGTTTCACACATCATCTTCAAGTCGCTTTCTGACAGTCACTTAAGGCCGTTTTGTGGGCGCTCTTATTTACGTGGCTCACCTTCGGCAGCGTCTTCTCCCTGTCATCTTTGTTGCAGCGTGCAAGGACGGGAGTGGAAGAAGTGTCAAAAGATGGAGCTAACTGTTTTAATGACATTCAGACTTTACTTCAATCAATAACGGAGCAGCATCTCCTCATCCGTGGCTCACTAGTGCAACAACAACGCCCGAAATGTGTCCCGTGAAAAACCGTCCGAACGAATAACTAAAGTTCCTTGGGTGAATAATGTAAACTCACTACACCGGTATGTTTTAGTGCTTTCATGGCGACTTTACTGACAGATATAAGTAAGAACTTTACACTACTTTATATTAGAAATGGCTACAGCGGAGGATGAATGTCACATAACAAGAAGATAGAGAAAAAGAAGAAACTTACTGACTACGGCGTCAGCGCGGACTACAAAGGCGGAGACGCGTACAAATTTTCAGGGCTTATTCACAATACAATCCATCAAGCGGTGAGGCTTCATACAAAAGTCGTACTGGGGCTGGGCGATATGGCCTTTTTTTAATATCTCGATACACGATATATATCTCGATATTTTGCCTTAGCCTCTTAATGCATAGAATCACAGCAGTATGATGATTCTATGTGTCTACATTAAAACATTCTTGTTCATACTGCATTAATATATGCTACTTTTAAACTTTCATGCAGAGAAGGAAATCACAACTAAGTCAATTTACCAAAACTGTATTTATTAAACAGTTATTAAGCAGTGGCACAAACATTCATGTAGGGCTGGGCGATATGGCCTTTTTTTAATATCTCGATATTTTTAGGCCATATCGCGATACACGATATATATCGATGTTTTGCCTTAGCCTTGAATGAACACTTGATGCATATAATCACAGCAGTATGATGATTCTATGTGTCTACATTAAAACATTCTTCTTCATACTGCATTAATATATGCTACTTTTAAACTTTCATGCAGAGAGTGAAATCACAACTACCGTAATTTCCAGACTATAAGCCGCACCTGACTATAAACCGCACCTGACTATAAGCCGCACCAGCTAAATTTAGGGGAAAATACAGATTGCTCCTTATATAAGCCGCACCCGACTATAAGGCGCAGGGTTTTGATGTGTAATTAGCGTAGTATATAGGGGTTCCTGCTACCATGGGGATTGTCGGGACAGAGATGACTGTTTGGGAACGCAAAGCGTCCCATTTATTAACAATAAATCTTTCAATCATTCAATCAAACTTTCACATCTTTGACATGGCGAACAGCATTCATGCAGAGTACAAATAATACAATGGTGCAAAGTAATACAAAGTGCTCGCCTGTACGTTATCAAAATAACCAGCCTACCGGTATATGAAAAGTCAGTCTTTAATCATTGTGTCATCGTCTTCCTCCTGCGTACTAAAACCACCGAAATCCTCTTCGTCGGTGTCGGAGAAGAACAGGCCGTAAATAAGCCGCACCGTTGTATAAGCCGCAGGGACCAGAACGAGGGGAAAATGTAGCGGCTTATAGTCCGGAAATTACGGTAAGTCAATTGACCAATACTGTATTTATTAAACAGTTAAGCAGTGGCACAAACATTCATGTCATTTCAAAACAGAAAGTGTCAGACACATTTTAAAACAAGCTATTAGTGCACTTTTGTGCATGATGTCACTAAGATGTCATATCAAAACAACACTAAATTAAAGTGCACTTATTGTACAGAACGCCACTACAATAGTTTAAAACAAATAAAGTGCACTTTTGTGCATGATGTCACACAAGATATTTTAATAACTGTCAAAACAAAATTAGCTGCATAATAGGAAATCAAATCACTATGTGGTAGGTTACTGCGGACGTTATCTCATTCTGTTGTTGACTATTTGTTTCATACGGTGTTGATGTGGAAATGGTTGCCTCTGCATTTTGTGGGTGTGGCACCGAACGGAGATGTTGACATGCGGAGTAAGCACTCTTCATTCTCTAGCGGGTGACTTTTCAAATGATGCTACATATTACCATTAATGCTACTTTTTGTAGCAACGCTTCTGCCCCACACTTGACATATTACTGTTGTCTGTTCGACATCTTTCCACTTGAAGCCAAACCACCGCCAGACGATGGACCCCCTGCTGTTATTGTTGGGAATTAATTCTTCCTTCATTTGTTACCAGATTCGCACCTTCTTTCTCTCGTATTACCACTCGCACCACAGCTAACTTTAGCCGTGCTGCTACCTCTCTGCTCCGCGAGGGCGTATACGTATGTGACGCATGACGTGACAGTATGTGACGTGTGTAAAAAGGTGCGCTTGCTGTCTGTGAGACGGACACACAGGAAAGAGCGAGAAGAGCCTGTAGTGTAATGCCAGCAGCTAAAAGTAACTGCGTGAGAACGTATACCGTATTTTTCGGAGTATAAGTCGCACCGGAGTATAAGTCGCACCGGCCGAAAATGCATAATAAAGAAGGAAAAAAACATATATAAGTCGCACTGGAGTATAAGTCGCATTTTTGGGGGAAATTTATTTGATAAAAGCCAACAGCAAGAATAGACATTTGAAAGGCAATTTAAAATAAAGAATAGTGAACAACAGGCTGAAAAGGTGTACGTTATATGAGGCATAAATAATGTGCCTGGTATGTTAACGTAACATATTATGGTAAGAGTCATTCAAATAACTATAACATATAGAACATGCTATACGTTTACCAAACAATCTGTCACTCCTAATCGCTAAATCCCATGAAATCTTATACGTCTAGTCTCTTACGTGAATGAGCTAAATAATATGATTTGATATTTTACGCTAATGTTTTAAAAATTTCACACATAAGTCGCTCCTGAGTATAAGTCGCACCCCCGGCCAAACTATGAAAAAAACTGCGACTTATAGTCCGAAAAATACGGTACTCCAATATCACGATATAGTCATTTTCTATATCGCACAGAGACAAACCCGCGATATATCGCGTATATCGATATATCGCCCAGCCCTAAGTCATACTAAAACATTTTGATATATTTTTGAGTACTTATTTTCAATGGAACATATGAAATTTTGCTATTGTTTACGTGAGCCATATTGCAGTCTACACGTATGTCTTACGTGTGACTGCCATCATATTGCAGTCATCTACTGATCACACTTATCATTTCAACATGTACCAAATAAAATAGCTTCGAGGTCGGTAAGCACAACCAAAATTATTCCGTAATATTTATACTTTTGCAGGCCACTGTATGTTTTGTAGGAAGTCTTCCCAGAGCAGTGGACGGTGTTCTAGGGATATATCATCATGTTCACTTGAATTTTCAGTCCTAATTGTCCCACAGTAAGTGCACCTGATAACAAGCTCGACCGTGTTCTTGCCACAGCGACGAGGAGCGGTATCGTTACCGCGAGTACCAGGAACGAGCTTATGTGGACCGCCATCGCGAGCGGGCAAGTCGCGAGAAAGAAGACCGACACCGGGAGAGGCGGCACCGAGAAAAAGACGAGGGACGCCACAAGTCGTCTCGCAGGTATTTTAACACTCTTACTCGTCAGGGAGGCGGAACTTCACTCCACTCTCCGTTTCCTCTTACCAACATGGCGCCACGCTGCCACCTTTTGGCCTCGTCCTCTCTCTCTCTCTCTGTCTCCCATCTTATTGATTTTTCTGTCTTCTCACCCTCCTCCTCCTCCTCCTCCTCCTCCTCCTCCTCCTCCTCCTCCACTCCCTCCGTTAGTAGCAGCAGCAGGAGGAGACACGACAGCGAAGAGGGCGACAGCCACCGAAGGCACAAACACAAGAAGAGCAAGAAGAGCAAAGAAGGCAAGGAGACCAGCGAGGACATGGGCGCAGACCAAGAGAATCAGGAGGCCATGGAGTGAACACCTCTCTCTTTCTCTTTCTCTCTCTCTCTCTCTCTCTCTCTCTCTCTCTCTCTCTCTCTCTCTCTCTCTCTCTCTCTCTCTCTCTCTCTCTCTCTCTCTCTCTCTCTCTCTCTCTCTCTCTCTCTCTCTCTCTCTCTCTCTCTCTCTCTCTCTCTCTCTCTCTCTCTCTCTCTCTCTCTGTGTCTCCTCGTCCCACCCGCCGCGTTGCCCACTTAAGAGGAGAAAGAAAATGGAGGAGACGGTGCCAGTGATGCGTGTCTCCTGTCACTTGTCTAATCATCAATCCACATCAATCTGCCACCGTCCTTCCTCACCAGGAGGACGGATGTCGTGGTGAAGGAGCAGACGACATTGGCTCCGCCTCCTCCTTCCCTTTTGTCCTCCAGCATATCTTCTCCTTTTCTTTCTTCCCCTTCAGTTGTCAATTTGATTTTTCTTGTGTACGAAGACAGAAATTGTCACTTAGTTCCAGTTTGTCAACCTCCATTAAAAAAAACAACACATTTTTGATAACTGGTCTTGGAATAATGTATTTTGTTCACAATTAATAGCAGTAGTTCTTTATTTCAACTTTCAAGTTAGTAATATTTGAATGTTGGCAGCATTTCAGTGTTAAAAAGCATTCGTAATGACGTTGGATTTTTTCAGATTGAAGAATTTGAAGGGGCTGTTTGCAACATTTCTACAGATGCCTAGAGGGCGCTAACTTTCCAATGTATTTTAAGCGTTATATCCCGCCCTCTTTTGGCTTCTGTGACCTAACTACGTACGTACGTAGCACATTAGCTTTGGGCGTTGTTAGCTAATGTACGCGATTTGGATAGTTGGCATTAGCTGTCATTGAATGTATATTCTATGTCAGAGCTGGGCAAATATTTTGACTCGGGGGTCCACATTGAGAGAGAAAAATGTGTCTACGGGGGCCCAATGTGTATGTGTGTATAAATGATATATATACACATTAAGCTGTAAAAATCTGCTGTACAGTATGTGTGTTTGGGTCCCTTTTTTTCCACGAACACTGATACCAAAAGTCACAATGTCCGATAGAGTTCTAAAAACGTTATGACAGACCAACTCAAAAAAACGGAATGGAACTTTACATTTTTCGTACTGAATGGGACACCCAAAATGTACATGAAAATAAAGAAAGTGGGATTTACAATATTAACTATGAACAATAAAACACTGAATATTAACACATGAACACCTTTTACTTCTCAGACCAGCTCCTCCATGGACATATTTTACAATCAAGAAAAACACAACAAAAATGTAACAAACAGCAAAATATGAATGCAAAGTGTAGTAAACGCCTACAATATGATATATTATCACTTTTATGCAGAAATTTGTTGTAAAAATCTTGCTTCCTCATCTGTTTCTGACATGCGCGTTTCGGGCTGGCTGCTCTGAAAACAAACCCCGCCCACTCTGCTTTGTTCCTGGTCTGAGCTGCTGTGACATAGATTACCCTAATAACTCCTATAACACTCAAAAGCGCAGTGTTCTTGTTCTATTTTTTGCTTAGAAATGTAACTGTGAGGAAGTTGCAAACAGCCCCTTTAAGGAACTTTATTGTCATATCCGCACACATGAGATGGAACTGAATTTAGGACCCGAGGTCCCCGATTTTACCCAATAATTACTCAAACAATAGGATGTCATTTAAATAGAAAATTGTATAGAGTATGTTATAAGTAGCATAGGTTAACATAAATAATATAATATAATATAATATAATAATCATGCAAGCAAGTAAGTCACTGCGATATATCGTGATTAATCAAAATTCAAAACTAATCAGATTAAAATAATTGTTTGAATTATTTGAATACATTTTTATTTTGGAACAAACATTTGTATTTATATTTAGAGCATCACAATGTAATATCTTCACAAAACAAAAGTACAGCAAACTGACATGACTTATATTTACATAGGATCAAACTTGTATCACTACAATTATTAACATGCACCTATGGTAAATGTAAACGTCAGCACAGTGATGGCTTTTAAATATAAAGTTGAAGGCAGACAAAAACAAGGACAAAGGTCAAGTTAATATTTGATTAAAATTGGCATCAACAAACCAACTTTTCCCCCGAGGACATTGATCAACATTTGTTATTATTGTGTTATCATTCATAACCAGCCCCTCCACCTTGTCAAAGTCCCCCAAACTTGTCCCATTATTTGTGCTACATTTGTTCTGCAAAATGTTTTTGTCTAACCATTACTTATGTTATTGTTTTATAATTATGTTGTTATTGTTTTACAGTTTTTATGTTAACATGTTAGTTTTTATGTTATTACTGTGTTATCATTCATAACCAGCCCCTCCACCTTGTCAAAGTCCCCACAAACTTGTCCCATTATCATTATTTGTGCTACATTTGTGCTACAACATGTTTTTGTCTAACTATTATGCTATTGTTTTATAGTTTTGTTGTTATTGTTTTACAGTTTTTATATTAACATGTTAGTTTTTATGTTATTAGTGTGGTATCATTCATAACCAGCCCCTCCAACTTGTCAAAGTCCCCACAAACTTGTCCCATTATGTGTGGTACATTTGTGCTGCAAAATGTTTGTTGTCTAACTATTATAGTTATGGTATTATTGTTTTACAGTTTTAATGTTAACATGTTAGTTTTTATGTTATCATTGTGTTATCATTCATAACCAGCCCCTCCACCATGTCAAAGTCCCCCAAACTTGTCCCATTTTTTGTGCTACATTTGTGCTGCAACATGTTTTTGTCTAACAATTATAGTTATGTTATTGTTTTATAATTATGTTGCTATTGTTTTACAGTTTTTATGTTAACATGTTAGTTTTTATGTTATTATTGTGTTATCATTCATAACCAGCCCCTCCACCATGTCAAAGTCCCCACAAACTTGTCCCATTATTTGTGCTGCAAAATCTTTTTTGTCTAACTATTATAGTTATGGTATTGTTGTTTTACAGTTTTAATGTTAACATGTTAGTTTTTATGTTATTATTGTGTTATCATTCATAACCAGCCCCTCCACCTTGTCAAAGTCCCCACAAACTTGTCCCATTATTTGTGCTGCAAAATGTTTTTTGTCTAACTATTATAGTTATGGAATTGTTGTTTTACAGTTTCAATGTTAACATGTTAGTTTTTATGTTATTATTGTGTTATCATTCATAACCAGCCCCTCCGCCATGTCAAAGTCCCCCAAACTTGTCCCATTTTTTGTGCTACATTTGTGCTGCAACATGTTTTTGTCTAACAATTATAGTTATGTTATTGTTTTATAGTTAGGTTGTTATTGTTTTACAGTTTTTATGTTAACATGTTAGTTTTTATGTTATTACTGTGTTATCATTCATAACCAGCCCCTCCAACTTGTCAAAGTCCCCACAAACTTGTCCCATTATTTGTGGTACATTTGTGCTTCAAAATGTTTGTTGTCTAACTATTATAGTTATGGTATTATTGTTTTACAGTTTTAATATTAACATGTTAGTTTTTATGTTATTATTGTGTTATCATTCATAACCAGCCCCTCCACCATGTCAAAGTCCCCCAAACTTGTCCCATTTTTTTGTGCTACATTTGTGCTGCAACATGTTTTTGTCTAACAATTATAGTTATGTTATTGTTTTATAATTATGTTGTTATTGTTTTACAGTTTTTATGTTAACATGTTAGTTTTTATGTTATTATTGTGTTATCATTCATAACCAGCCCCTCCACCTCGTCAATGTCCCCACAAACCTGTCCCATTATTTGTGCTACATTTGTGCTGCAAAATGTTTTTTGTCTAACTATTATAGTTATGGAATTATTGTTTTACAGTTTTAATGTTAACATGTTAGTTTTTATGTTATTATTGTGTTATCATTCATAACCAGCCCCTCCACCTTGTCAAAAGTCCCCCAAACTTGTCCCATTATTTGTGCTACATTTGTTCTGCAAAATGTTTTTGTCTAACCATTACTTATGTTATTGTTTTATAGTTATGTTGTTATTGTTTTACAGTTTTTATGTTAACATGTTAGTTTTTATGTTATTATTGTGTTATCATTCATAATCAGCCCCTCCACCTTATCAAAGTCCCCACAAACTTGTCCCATTATTTGTGCTACAATTGTGCTGCAACATGTTTTCGTCTAACAATTATAGTTATGTTATTGTTTTATAATTACGTTGTTATTGTTTTACAGTTTTTATGTTAACATGTTAGTTTTTATGTTATTATTGTGTTATCATTCATAACCAGCCCCTCCAACTTGTCAAAGTCCCCCAAACTTGTCCCATTATTTGTGCTGCAAAATGTTTTTTGTCTAACTATTATAGTTATGGTATTATTGTTTTACAGTTTTAATGTTAACGTGTTAGTTTTTATGTTATTATTGTGTTATCATTCATAACCAGCCCCTCCACCATGTCAAAGTCCCCCAAACTTGTCCCATTTTTTGTGCTACATTTGTGCTTCATCATGTTTTTGTCTAACTATTACTTATGTTATTTTTTTATAGTTATGTTATTATTGTTTTACAGTTTTTATGTTAATATGTTAGTTTTTATGTTATTATTGTGTTATCATTCATAACCAGCCCCTCCACCTCGTCAAAGTCCCCACAAACTTGTCCCATTATTTATGCTACATTTGTGCTGCAAAATGTTTTTTGTCTAACTATTATAGTTATGGAATTATTGTTTGCAGTTTTAATGTTAACATGTTAGTTTTTATGTTATTATTGTGTTATTATTCATAACCAGCCCCTCCACCGTGTCAAAGTCC
This sequence comes from Entelurus aequoreus, assembly GCF_033978785.1. NCBI lineage: Eukaryota > Metazoa > Chordata > Actinopteri > Syngnathiformes > Syngnathidae > Entelurus > Entelurus aequoreus. Next base: position 49,048,246 of record NC_084748.1, on the reverse strand, counting down.
CCCAAACTTGTACCATTTTTTTTTGCTACATTTGTGCTGTAACATGTTTTTGTCTAACAATTATAGTTATGTTATTGTTTTATAATTATGTTGTTATTGTTTTACAGTTTTTATGTTAACATGTTAGTTTTTATGTTATTATTGTGTTTTTATTCAATATCAGCCCCTCCACCTTGTCAAAGTCCCCCAAACTTGTCCCATTATTTGTTACATTTGTGCTGCAAAATGTTTTTGTCTAACAATTATAGTTATGTTAATGTTTTATAGTTATGTTATTATTGTTTTACAGTTTTTATGTTAACATGTTAGTTTTTATGTTATTATTGTGTTATCATTCATAACCAGCCCCTCCACCTTGTCAAAGTCCCCCCCAAACTAGTCCATTATTTGTGCTGCACATCTTTTTTTGTTATAGTTATGTTATTTTTTTATAGTTTTTGTTAATGTTTTAGTTTTTATGTTATTATTGTGTTATCATTCATAACCAGCCCCTCCACCTTGTCAAAGTCCCCCCAAACAAAAAAAAAAGTGGCAACAATACTCCATTTACATTTGATGTCTTGAATATTAACAAGTATTAGTGATATTGTTATTATAAACGCTAACGCAGGCAAACTATTTATAGCGGCGCCATGATCACTTCCTGTGTCCTATGTTTACATCATTGAGTGGTCTGCTGCTTCCTTGCTCCCTGTAAGTTTATTCTAGATCATAAATCATGCCTCTCACCTGGACATGAGACGTCTGAGTAGGTAATCCGATGTGTTGGGACACTTTGACCGCCATTTAAGACCTGGAACAGGCTAGAACGACATGAAAATCCCTTCTTCCCCAACCGCCCCCCGCCCCGTTTCTTGGCGAGGATTATGGTCATTCTTCATCTAGACGAGAATATATGAACATCCTAGAAGTCGGCATCCTAATGACAGCAGACCTTGCACAGTAAGTGATGTTTTATTATGTTTGTTGACTCTCATCAAGTCTGCAGTGATTAATAAACAGTGATGAAGAA